>NC_134496.1:18360618-18468118 GCF_040206685.1 Ascaphus truei | reverse complement strand
CGGAGCTTAGTGCATGACCCCTTTAGACTGCAGTAAGTCAGGTCCACATTGGCTGCTTAGTTTTAATTTGAGGAGCGCTTGTGTAATCTCCTCTTCAGATACTGGGACAAATTGAAAATTGTGGACAGTGTTGGGAGAGTATAGGCCTATAGGGGCACTCCCAGAATGAGGTTCATGTATGTAGTTCGTGTTGTGTTTCGCTAATAAGTTAGTAGCACACCCCACAAAGTAATATACTCCTTAATGATATCACATGGTTGTAGAAGGCTGGAATATATTGTTGATAACCTTCCAGAAGTTAGCTGGGTTTGATGTATTCTGGTGGAGATTGTCAGAGTAATATTGTGCTTTTGCGTGCCTTGTTTGCCTTGTGCACATGTTCCGCATGCATCTGTTGTGATTGAGATCCTTGGTAGTGCCAATTACTTTGCAGCTTTTCCACAACCCATCCTTAAAATGGTAGAGCGATATAAGGTTGGTTGTTACCCACGGAAGGTGGCCCCCCCGTACTCTTATTCTGCGTAGTGGTGCATGGGTATTACAGAGTTTTAAGAACTCTGATTGGAAATAGTCGAATACGGAATCGGGGTCGATGATTAAGTTGATTCTGTACCAAGGGCAGCTGTTAAGTTTAGCCAGAAACTGTTGTGGGTTAAAGTTTCTAAATGTTCTAGTGAGGAGAACTTTTGGGCTTAATTGGAGTGGTCTGATTTTCCTTACACAGTACACTTTTGCATGGTCACTGAAAATGTCAGGAAGGATGCCAGAGGATTGGATTCTGCTGGGATTTGGGGAGAGAATCCAGTCTAGCGGGAAATGGTTGTGAGATTTCAGGTTTGTCCGTGTGGGTTGGGAAATTAGTTGCGTTAGGTTAAGTGACTTGGAGTTGTATCTGGATTTTCTTGTTTTTAGTGTCGAGCCAGTTGTAGTTGAAAACTCCATTAACTAGCAGCTCACTCTTCTCATTAAGAGAGGAAATTGAGCCAAGAAACTGGGTGATATCAGTCAGAGACTGTAAAGGGGCTTTAGGGGGGTGGTAAATGCCAGCAATAAAAACAGGCTTAGAAAAGGGGAGGCAGATTTTGCCAACTAGGATTTCAAAAGAGGGTGGGTGTCACGGGAGACCAAGATTATTAACACTTTACCATCTGGATCCTTTGATTGAATAAAGCATGAAATAAAATTAATTGTATTTATTTACATAAAGAACACACAGCTTGAAATACTAAATTATCACGAATAAAAACTTACGAGAATGGGCCAAAATGAAATAAATTGCTTCTGGAACGAAAGTCCACACCATGAAGTCTTTAGGTATCAATTCCCAGGGGCGGGGTTACTACACAGCAAAAGACGCAGAGCAGTCTTTTTTGGCTAGGGGCGCTGCTTGTGGTCCCTGTATCTTCGCCAAACAAAAGAATTTCGTTCTGCCCTTGCAGAATTCGTGTGCAAGTCCTTAGATCTTACGAAATCCTGAGCGGGTACAAATCCGTGGTTGCGGTGAAAATGTCTTTTTTGTACCGGCCGCTATCCTTTCCGATGTAAAGCAGAGAACACACGCCCGACGGCGTGCACGGGTTTATAATACCCTCCTAAGCCTATCTGGGCCATGGGCAACCAATCTTTGGCGTGGGAAGCAAATTGTACCCTATAGCAAAGTTGCCAATAGTTCCTGCAGCCGGGCAAAGGGCGTCACGGCAGGCTAAGGGTCATGCGCTAATTTCACGCTTAGCCCGCTTAGCATACCTGGCCAAACCCCCTTGCTCCGGCGACAGAAAGTCTACCTGCCTTGAGATACCTCACCATTTGCTAGGCAAATGGTCTTAATTCACTTACCGGCACTTCACACGTGGGCCGGGTTAAAACCTTTGAAGCTCCGTACTTCTATAGACAATCGGGCGGCCTCTCCCCAGGGTCTCTTAGAAGGCCGGACATTCATTTTATTTATGACTTCCCCCAGAATGGCTAAACACAAATTATCTGGGTGAATCTTTAATGTATCCGCTGTCCCTGTGAATGCCCTGTAAATTCCCCAGCCCACATAATTTTTAAATGTAGTTAAACCAGGGCTATGCCTGTTTATACATTTATACACATGGTACAATTAACAAACTCATATCAATCTGCCTGAGTCCCTTCTAACCCTTTGCATACGAAAAATTAGAAAGCTGGGACACTCCTAACTAAAGTTATACCTTTAATGTAAGGGCTTTGATGTGGTGTGTTTAAACAGTACATTTCCCCAACTGCGGTCTGTGGTTTGCGGTCAGGACTTCACTTGCTAACCACAGACACACTTCATCAATTGACCTTAATTGACTAACCACATCATACATTGCTGCACTCGGAAACACTTACCTAACCACAAGTCAAGTATCCACTTGACTCTGTGGTTAAGGCTGTTTCCCTGCTTGTCTTGTGGTGAGTCAGTGATACAATGTTGTACTTCCACTGCTCAACGCAAACCGCAGGCGCACTTATTCAATTAACCCCTTAAACACAGGCTAGCAGGCCCTTATTCCCCCCGGGCACATTTTAAACAGTTTAAAATACATTTTTAGGACTGCAGTCAGCTCTGGACTGCAGAACTGACACTCTAAAAATACATTGTATGACTCAGGGGAACCCTGTCACATAATCTATACTTGGGTGCCCCTTATACTTGACGGATACACACAGACTGTTCCAACATAATTACAGTTGTTACACTGTATTAGTCCCATCCCCTTATTCCTGGGGAAGGGTAAACAGCCATTTCAAATATATGGACAGTATTATTACCCTGGTTGGGTTGCAGAGCTGACACTCTACAATTCCCAACCTGGTTCAGGGGCACCCAGCCTGGACACATGCCTTTATTAATGGCCTGGGGACCCCTTCACCGTCACAGTGGGCATGGGGGGCAATTTAACAGTGTAAGGTGTCTGCAAAATAAAATAACACCTCTCCTCCTGTCTTTGACCTGTCTTTCGTAAAAATGGAGTATCCCTGAATGGTGATATTTGCCTCAGGGGTTTTAAGAGTTAGCCATGTTTCTGTGAGACCGATGGCTTTGGGTTTATGCATAAGGCACCATGCCCTTAGTTCATCCATTTTGGGCAGCGGGCAGCAGGCTCCAGATATTTATATGGGCGACAGATAGACCTTTTTGGAATTTGAAAGGGGTATTCTCATGGGTATGGGACAGAGTTGAAAAGGGGGGGCCTAGGTTAAGTTCAATATCACCTGCTAAAGAGAGTAACAGTATGAGTAGAAATTTGAGTAGATGTTTGCCAGTTGTAAATTTGTGATGTTTGCCATTAGAGTGATTGGAAGTGGGTGTGCAGGTTTTCAGAGTTCTCCACCAGCATTCAGTAGATGGTGCAAGGCTTTTGAGTAATCCAGGGTGTATGGTGATATTGTGTGTGGGCCAGGAGGGAGGAGTTTGTAGCGGATAGATAGAATAACATTTCCATGTGGTCACAATAAAGCAGGGGTGCGGAAAAGTTCACTTTTCCCTGTGCGAACCACTGCCTGCTCTCCTCGACGCCTTGCGCTCCCCCCCCCCCAAACAAGCTAGACCTCGGTGTCAACGTGACGTCCCGTTGCCATGATGACGTGATTTCACGTGACCCCGCGGCATCATTTGACGTCGGGTTACCATGACGACGCGTCCCGGGAAGGGAAGGGAAGTGTGTTATAGAGGCTTTGGGTGGTCCCCCGGCATTTAATTTAAATGCCTGGGGGGGAGAGCGCCGGACCTCTATTACTGCCATGCCCCTTCCCCTCTCCCCCCCCCCCACCCCCTGAAAATTGAGCACCCCCCAGTTTGCGCACCCCTGCCCACTTACCTGCAGCCCTGCCAGGGCTTCCCGCGTCTCACACGGATCCCTCCTCCAGGACGCCGAGCTCCGTTTCCCCTGTGCGCGCGCGCGCACACACGTCAGTCCTCTTCTTCTGCCTTCGGGTCTGGGCGTGTGCCCGCTCACGCATCCACAGGCGCAGCCACATGGAGGCGCGGCCACATGGAGGCGCACCAGCCTCTTAAAGGCATAGTACCTATTTCCAATGCTGCAATCCAATATACCAGTTCTTCTAGGATCTATAGCCCCTCCTCCAGGAACTCATCTAGACCTATCCCTGTCTCAGCCTGGCCCATTCACACACCCCCACCTTGCTACTGCGCCATTGGACCCTCTTGCCTATATATACCCTGCAGCTTCATTAACTCGTCGGCTAAGCATAGAACCAGTTGTTCTCATCACTCTCTGCCTCCCTAGTCCTGTCTTGTCCTGTCTTGTTTTGCAGTCTTCCTCGTGTACCGAACCGGCTTCCTCTACGACTATCCGCACCTCTGGCATCCCGAACTTGGCGTACGGCAATACGACTCTCCGCACCTCTGGCACCCCGAACCCGGCAAACGATAAACGATTACGTCCTTCTCTCTAACCCGGACTTAGCGAACAGCACCCTCTACCATCCGTACCTCTCCTGCCCCGACTCGGACTCCCAGACCACTCTACTCTCAAGACGTGCCCTCGTGGCTGTGGGTGGCGTTATATCCTATCCCACCTCAGCACTGCGGTCCCGCCTCGTTTGTGGTGAGCTCGTCCTGACATTATGCACAGCCCAACAAAGATGGACCCCGCTGAGGTGGAGCGTACTTTAAATTCCCACACGAATCTCTTCACCAGGCTAGATACTTATCTGGAACAAGCTGATAGGCGGATGGATATGTTTCAGCAGAGCCTTCATTCCCTTTCCGTTCAAGTCCGAGCTTCCAGTCGGGAACCTTCACCCATGGCTCCCACAGCCTCCGCAACAGCCTTTCCAGCAACTCCGTTTGCTTTGGAACCCCGTATTCCTGCTCCCAAATGCTATGCTGGGGATCCCCAAGGATGTAGGGGTTTCCTTAATCAATGTTTCATCCAATTCCAACTCTCGCCCTCTCGTTTTGTCTCTTCCATTTCTAAGGTCGGCTATATCGTGGTTCTTCTCACCGACGAGGTGCTGGTCTGGGCTTCTCCCATCTGGGAACAACAAGGGCCCATCACACAGGACATCGACCTCTTTGCCCATGAGTTCCGAAGAGTCTTCGACACCCCTGCACGGCAATTAACGGCAGCTACTTCTCTCCACCACATAACCCAGGCAGATCGTTCCGTCGCCCGGTACGCTGTGGAGTTCCGCACCCTTGCTGCTGAGACGGGATGGAACAATGAAGCATTATCTTTGGCGTTTTGGCAAGGCCTGTCAGAATCCCTAAAGGATGAGCTCGCGGCGCGGGAACGTCCCACTGACCTAGAGGATTTGATCGGTCTGTGCATTCGGGTGGACCAGCGTCTGCAGGAGTGGAAGACTGAACGTTCTCGTTACCGTCAATGGGTTTCAAGGCCTCTTGCCCCATCGATCGTGCCTCCAACACCTCCATCCTGGGAAGTCCCGGAACCAATGCAGTTGGGAGGTAATAAGCTGTCTTCTGCCGAGAAGCAACGCCGGCGCAATGCCGGTCTCTGCATGTACTGTGGCAATTCCGGTCACTTAGTACTCCAGTGTCCCCACAAGCCGGGAAACGCCAACTCCCAATGAGATCCCGGAGAGTCTCGTTGGGAATACTGTCTCTCTCTCCCATCATCAAAGACCTCCTTCCCACCAGGATACTGTTGCCAGTAACACTGTCTGGAGAGGGGTTTCATACTCAAGCACGGGCGTTCATAGACTCCGGTTCCGCAGGCAATTTCATCGATCAAACCTTTGCTAGATGGAACAATATTCAACTTATCAGTAAGAGGACGCTGGTGGGTCTGGAGGCCATTGACGGTCGACACCTACAGCCAGCATTCATCACGCTACAGACGGTGCCTCTTCTACTGCAGTTTGTCGACGTTCATACGGAGATCATTACCCTCGATGTTATCCACACTCCCTCCGTTGAGTTGATTTGGGGTCTTCCTTGGCTCCAAGTCCATAATCCTCGCATCGACTGGACAGATCAGGAACCCATCCAGTGGAGTGCTCCATGTGCCAAGTCCTGTACTAGGATATTCCAGAAAGTTGGTGGGTTGTGTACCCTGCCAGAGAAGGTCGACTCCTTGCCTTCTGTGTATTTGGAATTGCGGGATGTGTTCGACAAAGCACGATCCGAGGTTCTACCTCCACACCGACCTTTCGACTGCCCGATTGACCTGCTGCCCGGTGCAGCTCTTCACCAGGGGATGATCCTACCCACTCTCTCTTCCAGAGACTAAAGCCATGAACACTTACATTGCAGAGAATTTAGAGAGGGGTTTCATCCGAAAATCTTCCTCCCCAGTCGGAGCAGGCTTCTTTTTCGTAAAAAAGAAGGACGGTTCTCTTAGTCCATGCATCGATTACCGGGGTTTGAATAACATCACGCGCAAGAACCGTTACCCGCTGCCCTTGATATCGGAACTCTTCGACCGCCTTCAGGGAGCTACTATTTTTTCTAAACTGGATCTAAGAGGCGCCTACAATCTAGTAAGGATACGAGAGGGGGACGAGTGGAAGACTGCTTTTAACTCCCATGACGGCCACTATGAATACCTGGTCATGCCGTTTGGTCTGTGCAACGCACCAGCAGTCTTTCAGGATTTTGTCAATGAGATTTTCCGGGACATTCTTAACAAATTCCTTATCGTCTACTTAGACGACATCCTAATCTTTTCTAAATCCACCCAAGAACACATCAAACACGTTCAACAGGTGCTGTTACGCCTCCGGGAGAACCATCTCATTGCGAAATTGGAGAAATGCCAGTTTCATCTGACGTCCGTGGCATTTCTGGGATACATTATCTCTGACTCCGGCTTCAATATGGATCCAGAGAAACTTAAGGCCATTTTGGACTGGCCCGTCCGACCACCCTCAAAGCCGTGCAACGCTTTCTAGGTTTTGCAAACTATTATCGGCGCTTCACTCGCAATTTTTCTTCTACGGTATCTCCCATCACTGCTCTAACCAAGAAAGGTGCAGATCCCTCATCATGGTCCGAAACCGCCATACGGGCATTTAATCTTCTAAAAAAGGCTTTTGTGTCTGCCCCTATCCTCACCCACCCAGACCCTAAACTTCTCTGGAAGTGGATGCCTCTGACATCGGGGCTGGTGCTGTCCTGTCCCAAAGGACTTCTCCCTTAGCCAGGTTACACCCATGTGCCTTCTTTTCGAAGAGATTCTCTTCCGCAGAATGGAATTACGATGTCGGTAACCGGGAGCTGCTGGCAATCAAGTTGGCATTAGAAGAATGGAGACACCTCTTAGAAGGTACGGAGACACCCATAACTATACTCACAGACCATAAGAACCTTCTCTACTTAGAAGGGACACGTCGTTTGAGCGCTCGACAAGCCCGCTGGGCACTATTCTTTTCACGGTTTAATTACCTCATCTCCTTCATTCCTGGCTCCAAAAACTTGAAGGCGGATGCCCTGTCTCGACAGTTCCTTGCAGAGGATAGGTCTGAAGAGCAGCTAGAGACGATAATTCCCTCTAAATTTATTGTGTCCGCCAACTCCTTTGATATCATGGACAAGATTCGATGCAAGCAATCTCAGGCTCTGATGGGGTTCAAGGTTCCGGAGGGAAGACTCTACACGGCACCCCAACATCGCAAGAGAGTCCTCGAGTGGTGCCATTCCTCTAAAATCGGCAGGACATCCAGGGATACGAAAAACCAACGACCTTGTCCAGCGTACCTTCTGGTGGCCAGAGAGGGCTAAGGATGTGGAGGAGTTTGTAAAAGCGTGTGGCACATGCGCTCGCAACAAAGTACCCCGGGTCAGACCAGCAGGTCTTCTCCTTCCTTTACCCATTCCAGACCGGCCTTGGAACCATATTTCTATGGATTTCATCGTAGAGCTTCCAACCTCCAAAGGGATGAATACTATTCTTGTGGTAATTGATCGTTTTTCCAAACAGACGCACCTTGTTCCCTTGAGGGGTCTTCCGAATTCCTCCAGGCTTGCGGATGTTTTCGTCCAGGAAATTTTTCGCCTTCATGGAGTGCCCTCAACCATCGTCTCTGATCGCGGGTCCCAATTTGTGTCAAGATTTTGGCGAGCCTTTTCTCGAAAATTGGGTATTTCACTGCAATTCTCCTCTGGATACCACCCACAGACCAATGGGCAGACGGAGAGGGCCAACCAAAACCTGGAACATTACCTTCGATGTTTTATAACCGATACACAGGATGACTGGGTGGATCTGCTTCCTTGGGCCGAGTTTGCTCTTAACTCCCTTCGCAATGACTCCACTCAAGAACCTCCCTTCTTTATAAATTGTGGCTTTCATCCTTCCCGTTTACCCTTCTCCCCTCTATCCTCAGGAGTACAAGCGGTTGACAAGCGCATCTCCCGGCTGAAAGACTTATGGAGGAGGATTCAGGAGAACTTAAAGGTGGCCACAGGGAGACAGAAACTCCAGGCAGACCGCCTTCGACGCCAGGTCCCGGAGTTCACTCCAGGAGACAGGGTTTGGCTTTCTTCCAGGAATATACGACTAAAGGTTCCTACCATGAAGCTAGCACCCAAGTTCCTCAGTCCCTTTCCCGTGGTCAGGAGGATTAATCCTGTGGCTTATCGCCTGCGCCTTCCACCCTCGATGAAGATTCCTTCAGTCTTCCATGTATCTTTGCTTAAACCAGCATTTCAGAGTCCTCGCTTTTCTAAGACCACTTCTCCTCCACTTCCTCTTCTGATCCAAGGCCAACAGGAGTACGAGGTCCAGTTTATCCTGGATTCTAGGATTTCCAGAGGAGGAGTACAATACCTGGTCCACTGGAGGGGGTTCGGACCAGAGGAACGTTCATGGATTCCCCACCGGGATCTCCACGCACCTCGACTCGTCCAGGCTTTCCATCGTAGGAATCCCTCCAAGCCATGTCATGGAGGTCGCCCCTGAAGGGGGGGGGATACTGTAACGAACGGGGAGTCACGCCGCTCTCGGCGTGCTCCCCACTTACCTGCAGCCCTGCTAGGGCTTCCCGCGTCTCACACGGATCCCTCCTCCAGGACGCCGAGCTCCGTTTCCCCTGTGCGCGCGCACGTCAGTCATCTTCTTCTGCCTTTGGGTCTTGGCATGTGCCCGCTCACGCATCCACAGGCACAGCCACACTGAGGCGCGGCCACACGGAGGCTCACCAGCCTCTTAAAGGCACAGTACCTATTTCCAATGCTGCAATCCAATATACCAGTACTTCTAGGATCTATAGCCCCTCCTGCAGGAACTCATCTAGACCTATCCCTGTCTCAGCCTGGCCCATTCACAACCCCCACCTTGCTACTCTGCCATTGGACCCTCTTGTCTATACTGTATATACCCTGCAGCTTCATTAACTCGTCGGCTGAGCATAGAACCAGTTGTTCTCATCACTCTCTGCCTCCCTAGTCCTGTCTTGTCCTGTCTTGTTTTGCAGTCTTCCGCGTGTACCGAACCGGCTTCCTCTACGACTATCCGCACCTCTGGCATCCCGAACTTGGCGTACGGCAATACGACTCTCCGCACCCCGAACCCGGCAAACGGTAAATGATTACGTCCTTCTCTCTAACCCCGGACTTGGCGAACAGCACCCTCTACCATCCGTACCTCTCCTGCCCCGACTCGGCCTCCCGGACCACTCTACTCTCAAGACGTGCCCTCGTGGCTGTGGGTGGCATTATATCCTATCCCACCTCAGCACAGTGGTCCCGCCTCGTTTGTGGTGAGCTCGTCCTGACATTGATAGAGTTGAAATAAGTAGCAAGTTCACAAAGGTAGATAATTTTGCATGAAGCTGTTGTGAGCCAAGTGAGTGTGTGCAGAGTAAACAGCAGAGGTGTGCCTTTTCCTTGCAAAAATGTTTTGCTGCATTTGCAATGCTAGGGGCTGTTCAAGGTTTGCAGAGGGATTTGGGGTTTGGGGGGTGAGAGGGAGAGGCAGTTGTGTGCAGTCAAGTGTCGGGAGAGTCTGCAGTAAATAAAGTGTACAGGGGGGGGTAAATTCTAACAAGCATGGGATAAGTGTGTTAAGATTAGCTCACTGTTTGTTGCATTGTGTAGGTGTGTTTGCAGAAAGTTCCAGCTTCCAGTCCACCTCTAGTCCAACTATAGTCTAACTACATTATTCAGTTAAAACTGCCCACTTTAACATTCAACACTCTTAAGGACTGTAAGAGTTGTGTGCAGAGGTTTGATAATGAAGACCAATTTGGGTGAAATTAAACCTGGCTTTATTGAGCCTGTTCCTTTAAACTCTGTACAGCATACAAAAACAAAATAAACAAACACCTACTCCACTTTCAAGAATAACTAAACACTATATGCCCTAACTATCTCTGACTGGCTGGTTAGGCCAGTTCCCAGTCCAAAAACATAGAACAGTTTATCAGGGAATAATATATACAAATGTCTTATCTGACCGTGCTTGTCCGGCGTTTCCAGTTCTCCGCTCCCAGGAATATCAGTCTGGTCTTTCCTCTCCTCAGTCAGCACAGTTGTGTGCTAAGGAAATCTCTCTAGAAGTTTCTCATAGAAGGCTATTCTAGAGCTCTGATTAGCCAGGTGGAGCCTGGTCAATTGAGTGGCTTCAATTAACCAGCTCCCTGCTGGATTCAGAGCTCTGATGCAGCTTTATTTAAACAGGGATAAGTCCCTGTTACAAGGATACATACCTCTCACCTCCTCCTATTACACAGACATTACGGACACATACCTCTCACCTCCTATTACACAGACATTAAGGGCACATACTGTACCTCACCTCCTAATACATAGACATTAAGGACACATACCTCTCACCTCCTTCTATAATATGGACATTAAGGACACATACCTCTCACCTCCTATTACACAGACATCAGGGACACATATTTCTCACCTCCTCCTAGTACACAGACATTAAGGACACATACCTCTCACCTCTTCTTATTACACAGACATCAGGGACATGCGTAGTATAAACTGGAAAAACCTCGATATGTCCCCCCATATTTCTCGTTCCCTCCTCCTTACCATAAGTAGAGTAGGAAGAGGAAGAAGGGGACAGTGACTGCGAACTGCAGCCAGCGCCAGTCCCGGATGATGTATGCCAGCCCTGCTAACAGCATCTGCCCGCAGGTATAACTGTAAGAAAACAGTACGGCAAATAGAGTCCGTCCATTGGGAGGGGTCCACTCCAGGTCTGCATGTGAAGAATATAAATGTGAGATGGGGGTATCAGGAGCGCGCAGGGGGGAAACAGATTGTAGGGATCACTATTAGGCCATAACACACAAAAAAAGTATAACCCCCTGTGTCTATCAGCACAGGACATGGCCCCTTTAAGATTTACATTCCACTGGACCATGTGACTGTGCTTAGCCAGTGGGGTGACAGTTGGTGACAGTTGGAAAGGGAGCTGAGGGAGTTAGGGTGTGCAGGCCTATCCTGCACAGAGAGTCCATGCAGGACCCCTAAGAGAGAGGGAACAGCAGAGAAATAGAGTTGCCCCACTGGACCAGTGCATGCAGCAGGGCCTAGCAGAGACCAGGACTTAATAGTGCAGAGAGAAGCAAGCACACAGGCTACTACAGAGAGAGATTAGGGAGCCCAGCTGCGCAGGAATTACACCAGGTTGGAGTGGGTGAGCTAACCCACAAAGGATATAAACTGCAGTTATATTGCCATCAGATTTTGATCTTTGTGAAGCACTAGGCTTGCAACACACACACAATTTATGAGCTCCAACGATTGTGGTAGCACACCAGGATCTACAGGCCAGTACCCCATGATTGGGAGGCCGGACAGAGATAAAAGTTATTATTTGTTTGTGCAGCATTCGCACTTTTGGCATAGTTTGGTTAAGTAGAAGTAGCTTTGGCTGGTACAGGCTATCCTTCTGACCCTCCCTGTTATGTAAGTCCTGATATTTGCAGGCTGTGGCAGGTTGTCATCTTGGGTTTCCCCTCCCTCAGGCAGCCTCTCTGAGTGACTGGGGTGGAGGTGAACTGGGTTTGCGTGCAGCCAATCAGGGTGCAGACCTTGTGCCCCCCCCCCTCTGTACTGGAGAGGATGCATTCTAAATTACAGGCAGTTCTAGTTTCTTCTTCAAGGGATAGAGACGTGCCCTTGAGCCCCTTAAAGGGGCTGATATTACCACCAGACTACTGAGAGGCCTGACTTCTAATAGAGGGCCCAAGTACCATCCAGGAGCCTGGGATCCTATGCTGAGAAATGTATTCACTGTAATAACACCTGCAGTGGATGCAATAAAAGGATCCTGTTTCTATATACTCTCTGCCTAAGTGCCTCATGCAGTAAGCGCCGAAAAGCTGTTTTTCGCCATTTTTACGCCAAAAATGCCTCAGCGATTCAATAAGCGCCGATAAGCTGCCGAAAACACAAAAAATCAGCATTTTTCATCCTCTGATGGAGTCGTCGGTACACTCGTGGCGAAACGCGTAAGGGCGCTATCTACAAGCACCAGGTATTTAGCTCATTGAGCAATTGCTGGACTGGAAGGGAACTGTGGTGCTGCAGAACGAAAGGAGCCTCACGCTGTTTTAGCCGGGGGGGCGCTGAAGTGGACGCACATCATGACGGAGACACCCGGCGGCACAGAGAGAGATACACGCTGCAGCCACGAGTCTACTGTTCCTGACTAACAGCATGACCATTGGTGTTCTTGTTCGAAGCGCATGTCCTATCTCATTGATGTGAGTTTTTTGATTTTAGCTCGTGATTAATAAACCTGTATTATTTTACACTATGGAGCCTGCGCTGTCCCCTTTTGTTTTATAGAAGAATCGTGGAAGGTGGTTGTTTCCTGTGGATAGCTGCTCGTGTGTTCCAGTGTTTTTTATTATCTTTTAAAGGTTTTATTTTATATTGTTCCAGTGTTTGCACTTTTTGGCTTGTTTTCCTTGTGTTTTTTCCCAGGGGTTCCCATTCCTTATCCACTTCCTCTTTCCTTGTTGTTATATATGTTGTTTGTTTTTTTAGGTTGAGTAATATTACCATTATCAGTTACTATACTTCTCCCTCATCCTATTATTCACCCATTTCCAACAGCTATCAATATGTGCTGTGATTTTATGTGTTTTGAGATATATATATATATATATATATATATATATATATATATATATATATATATATATATATATATATATATATATATATTATAGTGGTCGACAAATCACCAAAAAATCTACTCGCCACCTAGTACCAAACGTGTGATGCCTGGGCCAATAGGAGCTCGCCACGATGTTAAATCCACTCGCCCGGGGCGTGCAAATGTATAGGTTTGTCGAACACTGTATATATATATATATATATACATACATATATATAATACACCACCAACCCCCTGTGCCCCCAACAACCCCTATACCCCCCTAACATACAGTGCATATATGTAATTTTTGGGATGCACAGCAAAGATACTATAGGCCGGCGGTGGCCCGCGAGTGGTCCCGCAGGTGTCCTGGGGTTCCCGCTTGCCTGCAGTACCAATTCTGTGCCCTCAAAAATAATTAAAAAAAACATAAATAAATAAATACACCCCCCTGCCCCCTAATACATACAGTATAGTAACGGACAAAATTACTATTATCCACAAATGGATAATAGTGCATTTGCACATTTAAAATACATAAAGCAGAATAAATAAAATAAATACATATTGCACTCACCCTTGCCCGGCTGCCACGATGAAGGCCATCCTCATCCTCCGGTGCTGCAAACAATACACAAGAATAAAAAGAGCCATTGTAATGTCCCCTAACCCCTTAATCACCTTAACGGTTATTAACCGCTATAGTAATTAAGGGGTTAACCCACCCTCCCACACCACTCACCGGGAGGCCTAAACACCCTTGGGGACAATACCCCCTTCCCCCACCCCCACCACCCACAAGAAAAACAATACACAGAACATCCCCACGATAAACATTACTATATTTAATAAACAATACATAACCCACCCACCCCCTGTGCCCCCCCATAAACATAATTTATTATTTGACATACAGGCTTAATACCCCAGGCTGACGGGAGTCCCTGGTGGTCCCGACGGGTGTCCGCAGGCCCCACAATGCACCAGTACCCCAGGGTCTGGAGGCCTCCAGGTGGTCCCCGTGGGTCCCAAATGGGGTCCACGGGTGGGCCCGCGGGTTTCTGGGGGTCCCTGGGTCAGCCCTACAGGTGTCTGAGGCCCTCGGGTGGTCCCTGCGGGTCCGCGGAGCACCCACAGCTGTGGGGCCCCCAGTTCTTCCCCGCAGGTGTCCCCCGTGTGTGGGTCCACAGGTGGTACCACTCTTCTCTCAGTCCTGGGTCTGTCTTCTGTGATCTGGATAGATCTTGTCGGTTTAGTTAGGGTAATCCCTCCACGGTCAACTCTGCGGGGTGAGAGTACACTAAAGGAATTCCAGTGGGAGAGATCCCCAGGCTATCAGCCACTCCATTTGTATTCTCTGTGGTAATTTGTCTCAGCATTCTACTTGCTTGCACATTGCGGGCACTCCTGCGGCGGTAATGTTTTTCCATAGTCCATCCTGGGCTTGAGCGTCCCAGTGAATTCGTGATAATGCGTCCGCATCAATATTTTGTTTCCCAGGTCTGTACTTTAGACTGAAATTGTAAGTGGCCAATGCTGCCAACCACCTGTGTCCAGTGGCATCCAGTTTCGCAGATGTTAGAATATACATGTAAGGGTATTGTTGTCTGTGTGAACTACAAACCCTGCTCCATATAGATAGTCATGTAGTTTTTCCACTACCGCCCATTTCAAAGCCTAAAACTCCAGTTTGTGTACTGGGTAGTTTTTCTCAGAAGGCATCAATACCAAGCTCACAAACGCTACTGGTCTCAGTCCCTCTCGGTGCTCTTGGTACAGCACTGCCCCCAGTCCATCCAAACTGGCGTCTACATGCAGCACATAGGACTTTTGTGAATATGCAAACGCTAGTACTGGCGTCTTCATCAGGCTGGCTTTTATGGCTTGGAAAGCCTCCTCACACATAGGAGTTCATCTATTCCCAAATGATTCATTCATTTTGAAATAATCTTGACGACTGGTGATCCCCGCGGCCATGCTACGCCCTTTTGGTTGGCGGGTAACGCTTTGTCAGCTGTGTCAAGGGTTGGACTACAGCTGAGAAGTTGTTCATGAACTGTCTGTAACACCCAGGCAGAATCCTAAAGCACCAAACAAGAGCAATGCACAGAAAACACCACTAGAACGTGCCCAGATCAGGCCAATCCAACCCTACATTTTTCCCTCATAAAGGCCACAAGAAATATGTTCTCAGGAAGAAACCACATGGCCCACTGCTGCAAGGAGCCCACCGGGTTGAACGGGAATACCAGGTACAGATGTCCTTGTTTGGAGCAGGCTTTCCTGTGCCCAGACCCTTATTGTACTGTAAAGATGTGTCAGTGATTGGAACTGAATTCCATGTCATGGAACATGTCCATGGTTGTATCTTCAGAGACGTCACTCTTCCAGAAGTCAGCCCGGCAGAGAGATCTGCCTTGTATGTTGCTCTGACTGAAACCCTGTCTCAGCTGCATTAATTTAATATACACACATTAAATCTTGCTGGATACGGCAAAGGGAAGGGATACTGCCAGAGACAGGTGACCACTTGGGAAAAGCAGTATGAAAGAGCTGCACATACTGATATTCCAGCAATGAACCAGCTCTCTGACTGGTTGATTAACAACTTGCCAAGCAATGATAATTAAGAGGTATTGATCCATGGGGATTTCAGAATTGATAATATTATTTTCCACCCAACAGAGTCATGAAACCCATCAGTAAGAATAGCTCCTACGAACGACTAAGGACATTCTCCGGGGTGAAGCCTATACCTGTAGGGGAGTATGATTTTGAAAATTGAATGGACACTGCTACCCAAATGGCGCGTGACTGGCTGTGTTCTGATGGGGAGAAGCGAAAAAGGATTACAGAGAGTCTGAGAGGCCCAGCATTAGATGCCGTAAAGGCGTTTACGCGTGCGATCCTAGAGGCGACAGTAACCAATTATCTGGATATACTGGAAAGTGCTTATGGGCCCACAGAGAGTGCTGATGATCTGTACTATAAGTTTAGGAATTCTCTACAACAGGATGGGGAAAAGTTCTCTGAGTACTTACATAGAATAGAGAAGCTACTATACCGCGTGTTATTTAAGTGGAAGAATATAAGCTGGTCAGGCCGACAACGAGAGACTATAACAAGTTGATCAGTGCGCATTATTGGACAATTTAACCGTGATACGACTATGGATTAGAGACAGGAAAGTGGATTCTTCCACGTTTGAACAGCTTATCCAGGAAGTGTGTGCGGAAGAGGGCAAGAAAGAGACCCGAGCGGCACCTAGAACTACAACTACAGTACCCAAGCCAGGGTAGCTGTCGCCAATGCAGGAGGCTGTGAGGAGAACGGTGCCAGCAACGCAGAGCTTAGAAAACAAATTCAAGAGCTAACGGCGCAGATGAACACATTGATGATGGCTGCGGCACCCAAAAAGAAGGCCTCAGCAGGTACTCTTCCAGATACGCCCTGGACCTATGACCGGGACCGGTTCCCTAGAAATCGAGGTATGGGTTGTTTCCAGTGTGGGGAACATGGACATCGGGTTGCGTACTGCAAGGCACCAATGCCAAGAGAAGCCTTCATGAAGCAGGGAAACGACAGAGGGACCTGGTTAGGGAGCATGCCAGGCCCCGCGTGTCACGAGAGAACAGACAATATATAGAGTAACCGGGCCAGATTGAACAAGATTAGGATATAGTAAACTGAATGAGTTTATTTCCTATGAGCAGAACAGACAATACACCAAGCAAATAACATTACAGAAATATTTACACTTTCTGGGGTTGGATAATGAGGTATTCAGTCCAATAGCAGCTCATTAAGTTGTTACAATCACAACAAGCACAGAAATAAGGGGTGCAAGCAACTATATAGACGCAGGCCCCCATTTCTAACATGGCAGTTCAGTTATTGGTGAACAATTACCTTGTCCCAATCACAGGTTGACAGGTAACGCGAGAAGCAGGGTTTACCCAGCCCCTCATTAATACACCCCTCCCCTGTTCTTACTTGGCCAGCCCATTTATAAAAAAAATATGACAGGAGGACCGGGTGCCATCCTGGCTGGCAAAAATGCTTATTGGGCAGGGGACTTTCATGTAGGGTGTTACTTTAAACAGGTCACAATGGTTAGTGTCCATCTGTGAGAGCTGGCTGCATATGCAATGAGGCGAGTCACCTCCATTAATGTCCAGATCTTTTCTCACCGCTAACTAACCTCCACAGGGGGCCTTTCAAGTATCTTCCTTTGATTGTACAATTACACATCAAAGCTGTCATCTGGCAAGCTTCCAAACTTATCCAAAGTTATAGTAAAAACAGCGATAACTCATAACTATATTTCACATGTTATAAATCAGATTAACAATAGGTAGGCGACACAGTTTCTTGGCATAAGAAAGCATATCCAAATTTCCCCTTCATAGCATGTATATAGCAAAAATTATAATTTTTTACACTTTCTCCATTTTCAGGGATACAATACAATTCTCCCCCTCCCTCCATGTTAATACATAACAGAGCAATTAATTCTGCTGAAGCGGGGAACTGCAGAGCCACATATACACAATATGGTTAACCCTTTCCCTCCCGACATGATTTATACACATACAGGAATATAACACAGACTGCTGGGGAAATAAATCTAAGACCTGGGACAATTCTGCGGAAGCAGGGGGATGCAGATCAACATATACACAGATCCCATTAACCCCTCATACCCCGATCATGACACCGCGGGAAGAGAAGCTCCATGACTAACACACTCAGGAGCATCTGCGGGTACCTCAATCTGCCAATTGGGATTCTTGGCCCTTCTGCCCGAGTGATGGCGTCTATTGAAGGAAAACCGTGCAAGGTTCTTCTGGATAGTGGATCGCAAGTGTCTATAATCTTCCAATCATGGTACAACCGATATCTGCGACACCTGCCACTGCAGCCACTGAATGGACTTGTTGTGTGGAGCCTCAGTGAAGCTAGCAATCCGTACTTGGGCTAAGTGGTCGTGAATTGGAATTTACCAAAGAAATTGCTGGGGTAGCTGGACCCCTTGAAGTAGTGGCACTAATATGTCCTGAAGCCCGTGAAGGAGGAGAAGCCGAGCCATAGTAGGAACAAATGCGAACATCTTCAGCAGACTAGCGAAGTGGTGCCAGACTGTTGTAGGGGATGATTACGATTGGACATTGACCATTCACCCTATGTGGTTGAAGGCCTACCAACGAGTCGAGAATGAAGCCACTAACAAGTCTTATGGCCCCATAGGAGAAGTCTGTTGGGCAGATCTTCGGTCAAAAAAAGTAGATTCACACCATGTATGTCGAATTGAAGGGAAGGTGACCCTCCAAGTATAAGGTTCCACTGTAATTATAGAATACCTTGCCCCCGTACAATTTCCTGAGGGCAGGGTTTTCCGGTTGTAGCCTCCCCCTGCAGGCCGATCGAAGGCCCCCCTTGCGGACTGGTTGAAGAGCCCCCCTTGACCGGTTGAAGAGGTATTGTAATTAATACTCAACACCAATACTTTCTGTACCCCTTACACCCATATTTAACCCCCCCCCCCCAGACCTATACTTAGCCCCCCCCCCAGGCCCATACTTAACCTCCCAGGTCCATACTTAACCCCCCCAGGTCCATATTTAATCCCCACTCCAGGCCTATACTTAACTCCTTCCCCCCAGGCCTATACTTAACCCCTTCCCCCCAGGCCTATACTTTATTAAAATAAACAAACTGCATTGTAATGTTTTTTTCAGTATTATATTAACGAGAAAACATTTAATTTAATGATGCGTCCCCAAATTTTTTTTTCATGCTAGGTATGGGGGGGGGCTGCTCCTTTCATTTGTCCCAGGCCCCATGATTTCTGTTGGTGGCCCTGGGCACATCCCCAACCACGTACATGCAATATGTAAAGAAACTCAGAGACCAGTTACAAGAAGCGTACAAACTGGCCACTTCTGCAGCTGACACAAATAATCATGGAAACAAAAGCCGTTACGATAAAAGAGTACAAGGACAAGAGCTGCAACTGCAGGACAGAGTCCTTATCCGGAATCTGGGGATACCAGGAAAACACAAAATAGCAAATCACTGGAAAACTGAGTCTCCCCGTCTATCGAGTGAGGTCTAAAAAGGGAAATGGGCCCACGAAGAATCTACATAGAAACCACCTCCTGCCAATAGGTCAGTTAGCGCGCTGCCCTGAGAGAGAAAACATTCCAAGAGAACCCTATAGGCCCAGGAGAAGTGATCGATTGAATAGAGGACAGGGTTCTGGTACAAATCCAGTTAGCCAGTGTAGGCAAGGCAGTGATGAGGAGTCCGAACAAGAGGAGGGGTACCCCGGGGAACGAATGTTGGGGCACTTGGCAAATATTTTGAACAGGGAAGAACTGCCTGCCCCTCAACCGGGTCCCCAAATACAATCAGAAGGGTCTCAGGATTTAGAAAAAAAAACTGTTATTCTTGAACTGGATCTCAGAGCAGAGGCGTTTACCCCCATAGGTCCTGATGAATCCGTGATAGATGACTGAGTCTACCCCTAGTGCAGGGCCCACAATATCTGAGTCACCGGTACAATAAGAGTCCTCTAAGGTGGTAAGGGAAGTAGACGTCATACCTCCGGCATTAGCCTCACGTCCTAAGAGGGAGACTAGACCCTCCATGTGACTGACCTATGACTTACCGGGAGTTTCGACTGAGGTCCCTATGGTTTATACTGTTCGATGGGTAGTACCCATTACTCTGGAAATAGGAGATGTTGGGGAATGTAGAACATTCTGGGGTAACAAGAATGCTATCTGGCAAAACTGTTTGAGTGTCGGATCTACTGTACCTATGAGTGTTATGTACCTAGATAGGAGTTAATTGTTAGATTAGATAAATGTATTGTTGGTTTATCCTGGTTGATGGGTACATCAACATTTCAGCAGGGGGAGGATGTAACCCCCTGTGTCTATCAGCACAGGACATGGCCCCTTTAAGAATTACCTTCCACTGGACCATGTGACTGTGCTTAGCCAGTGGCATGACAGTTGGTGACAGTTGGAAAGGGAGCTGAGGGAGTGAGTGTGTGCAGGCCCATCTTGCACAGAGAGTCCATGCAGGACCCTTAAGAGAGAGGGAACTGCAGAGAGAGAGAAATAGCGAGTTGCCCTACTGGACCAGTGCATGCAGCAGGGCCCAGCAGAGACCAGGACCTGACAGTGCAGAGAGAAGCAGGCAGACAGAGGCTGCTACAGAGAGAGATTAGGGAGCCCAGCTGTGCAGGAATTACACCAGGTTGGAGTGAGTGAGCTAACCCACAAAGGATATAAACTGCAGTTATATTGCCATCACAAAACAATATTGGGAGTAGACAGCACTCAATGAAATAAACAAGAAAGAACGTAGCTATACATGTGGTGCAACAGGAACAAGGGAGGGCCCTCATCCTTCCAAACACTAATAATAAACAAAATAGTTCCCAGCACACAAAAACAGAAAAAACAGATAATCTGCAAAGAATATTTAATGTGAACGCATATACAGTATAAGGTGTACAAAATGAAAGATGCGGGAGTAGACCGTATTCAAAATGCTAAATATCACCAAAGGGAAAGGGGTAAAAAAATGGAGGATGTGGATACATATCCTCAGTGATAGGTCATATAATCTGAGGTAAAATAAAGAGGGGTTACAAAAGTTATCATAGGGCTTTAATATATGTACGTATGCTCACACGTATATTCACATGTTCATATTACATACACATGCATGTACTGATCGGCACATAACCTCCTGATTTCGCACTTATAGACGGCCATGATAGGTTTGGATAGTGTACCCAACATTTTGGGAGTTGCCGTATTCTCCGATACTTGGCCAGTCTGGACCTTAAAAGCCCAACTTGAGTCTGTGACCCACCGGGGGGATTTCCCCTGGTACCCTGCCTGAACCCATAAATGGCTTGCTGCATGCACACATACAGAGGCTGGCATGGATGCTGCGAGGATCCAGCGCAAACATGCAGAATCTGGCACCTCCAGGACTGGGCAAGGATACAGAGCCTGGGAGATGTACACATGCATAACTGGGGGGGGGGGGGGATTAGTAAATAGACATTCCCAAGCACAATATAAGTTATGATTTTACTGTATCAGTTTTACGCCAAAAATGCAATTTGTGACACTTATGACATAGGCCCAGTGAGTTGCCACCCAGCATGCACCGTTATAACTTCCTTATTTGCCAAGTGAACTCGGAGCAAACCTGCTATAAAACCCCAAAGAGCTGAGATCGGACCCCGGGATACAGAGAGTGACGCCTCTAGTGTAAGATGCAGTACGTACTCAGAGATGCGATGTTCAAAGCAATGCCAGACAAGCACATCCCACACAGACTTCGGAAGAAACAGTAACTAGCAAAGCCCGGGAGGAAGGCCGCACAAGTGCCAGACACAGCCATCAACACATTGCTGCTAATCATCACAGCCCGTCGACCGAACCTGTGCAGACAAAATGGCGTTAGGTGACAGGATCTTCATCCAAAGCGACACATCCTGGCTCGGGCACTCTCTTTAAACTAAGTCTCCTGTCATCAGCGTCTCCCTCTCTAGGTCTCCTGTTCTCCATGGGGAATGTTTGGGGAGTGTCCCCTCCTTAATATCTCCCTCTTTGTCCTCCCTCTCTCCCCCTCTCTACTCTCTCCCCTCATTTCGTCTCTCTCCCCCTTTCATTTATCGCTCTAATCTTTCTCCTCCCTCTCTCCCCCTCTCTAAACTCGCTCCCCTCATTTATTCTCTCCCCCTTAGTTATCGCTCTATTCTTTCTTTTCCCTCTCTCTCAGCCCTCTACTCTCTCCCCTCATTTCGTCTCTCTCCCTCTCATTTATCGCTCTCTTCTTTCTCTCTTTCCCTCTCTCCCCCTACACTCTCCCCCCTCACGTACTCTCTATACCTCTCTAATGTACTCTCTATTTTTCTTCTATGCGATGTTTCTCTGAGTCTTCTTTACTGAAGGTATCTTTCTCTCTGAGTGCACTCACTTGTCAGACAGAGGTCCAATGGCCAAGGACCCTGCCAGAACCCCCACCATGTAAATGGACTGAGCCAGCTGCCTCATTGCCCGCATGTCACAGACCAGGTCCCACTGCAAGAAAATAGGGGAGCGTTGGGAGAAGAAAGGAGTTATGGGAAAGGCAAGAAAAAGCATCTCTAAAATGTAAGTAGGCAGAATGGCCATACTGTAAGATGGTAGTCCTATGGTTTTTTTGGGCAGGAGGAGGGGTTATATGGAGAGGTGATACAGAGAAATAGAAGGGTTAGGAGAGGTTTCTTCATAATGAGCTTTTTTTTTACCTGTATGTCTAAAGGGTATCTATTCTCATTTTTTCATATTATGTATCATTCTGAACCCCTTCTGTCTACATTTGCATTGCCCCAAAGGCGACACCTGATGGGGTTCCCCAAGAACAGCTCCCCTCTGCACATAACCGGTGTGCTAAGGGTGAATCTCTGCGTTTGCTTACTCCTGTGTTTCGTCAGCCCCACCCTCTGGAATGCTAATGCCCTGAAGGACAAAAGGACTCTGAAATCACAGCTGCATTCATTCTGAACCCCCTCAGTCTACATCTGCGTCGCCCCACAGGCGCACAGCAGAAGGACAGCCAAAGAGTGCGAGCCTTTTGCTGCCTTTTGCTGCCGTTCGCTGATGTTTGTGGGTGTTAAAATTGCTGTATTTCAATCTGAAACTCTCCAAACTTTTTATCTCCTGCACCCAACTTTTCCAACCCTAACTGTCCATGAAATGTCTGTGAATTGACTGTATGACCCTATTCTTTTCATGTAACCATGTATTGTTATAACTCGGTTCCCAGGACATATTTGAAAACGAGAGGTAACTCTCACTGTATTACTTCCTGGTAAAACATTTTATAACCGGTAGAAAGTGATATAATAGGCGCAAAAACAACTTAACAGGTGATCACTACTAATTCAGTGAAGTTAATATAACACTCTAATAGAGTTGATATCAAGTGCACATACAATATATTGCACATAAATAAAGTGGAAAAATAAGTGAAAACCAAAATAGGCATAAATTACATTTTAACCCCCTGCTCAGACCCTCTGGTAGGATTTGCCTTCACTTGTCCCAAAATGTTACAGTAGATTCACAGATTCCAGGGGGAGCATAGAGGGGGAAAAACAAGAACACAGAAAATCTAAGTGCAGGAGTATTGCAGCGTGAACTTAAGTCAGCTCCAATCTTGGCTCATATAGATGGCCTACTTACAGAATGTAAGCATTTCAACAGCAATGTACTGTATAGTAAAGGCTGGGGCAGTCTCTCCAGGATAGATGTATATCAGTTCAGCGTCATCAGAGGAAAAACAGCCCCAGTACTCAGGGAGCTGTGGCCCCAATGCAGAGAGAGAGGAAAAGTCTACATGGCACAGATCAACCAGGTTTAAATGTTTAATCTATACAAATGTTAAAATTTGCACTTACAATGTAAGTACTCCCTGAGTACTGGGGCTGTTTTTCCTCTGATGACGCTGAGCTGATATACATCTGCCCTGGAGAGACTGCCACAGCCTTTACTATACATTGCTGTTGAAATGCTTACATTCTGTAAGTAGGCCATCTATATGAGCCAAGATTGGAGCTGACATTAGATCACGCTGCAATACTCCTGCACTTAGCTTTTGTGTGTTCTTGTTTTTTTCCCCTCTATGCTCCCCCTGGAATCTGTGAATCTACTAAAACATTTTATAACTAAATAAAATATAAACAGCCACCTCAGAGATTGAGATAAAAAAAAAACTTGTACTAACTGTACTAAACATGCTAAAAGAAGTCTGTAACATTTGATGAAAATGGTGAACTGGCTTAACTGAGTCTCTACATATTAGATGTGTTGATTCACAGGGAGTATCTGGAGGCTCCTCCTTACCTCCGTGACAATGGTGGAAGAGAAGACGCTCTTATCATAGACCCAGCCGTCCTTACAAGGCTCCGTGTTGTTATATAATGTGCTGTTAAGAGACCAGACACCAGACTGAGCCTCTGTATAACGCTGGCAGCTCTCGGGCTTCTGATTCCCATCCAGAGGCACAGAGGCCAGCAGAAGGCCTCGGTCATACGTCATGGTTTGGTTGTCTGACCAGGGCAGCCGGCAGCGGTGGAGGGGCACGATGGCGGTGAAGTTTTGGAGCAAGTTATGGCAGCCCAGGAAGCACATGGGGAGCAGCAACAAAGAGGCAAAACATATCTGGAAACGGCCCAGACCCCCAATTTTTAGCAGGAGATCGTCAAACCCCATGGTGGGGTTTATGTGGGTATCTTGACTTCTGTTATTTATATGAGAGTCAGAGGTCACGTAGGCACGAACAGGAGGTGTCAGGAGTTGGAGAGAAGGAGATGGGAGAACAGAGAAAGAAACTAAATACTGGGTGTCTCCCAATTCTGCTAATACAGATATTCTAAACCCATATCTCTCATCCCCTCCTAATACACAGCTATCAGGGACATATATCTCTCATCCCCTCCTAATACGCAGATATCAGGGACACGTATCTCTCATCCCCTCCTAATACACAGATATCAGGGACATATATCTCTCATCCCCTCCTAATACACAAATATCAGGGACACGTATCTCTCATCCCCTCCTAATACACAGCTATCAGGGACATATATCTCTCATCCCCTCCTAATACACAGATATCAGGGACACGTATCTCTCATCCCCTCCTAATACACAGATATCAGGGACATATCTCTCATCCCCTCCTAATACACAAATATCAGGGACACATATCTCATCCCCTCCTAATACACAGATATCAGTCACATACCTTTCACATCCTCCTAATACAGAGACATCAGGGGCACATTCATCTCATCATCTAATACTCAGATCAAGACATACTTCTTACACCCTCCTAATATACAGAGATCAGATACACATCCTCTCACCTCCTCCTGTTACACAGACATCAGGGACATACCTCTCACCTTCTTAATATACAAACATCGGGGGCATATACCTCTCACTCTCTCCCACCCTAATAAACAGACTTCAGCACTCATATCTCTCACCTCATCTTAATACACAGACATCAGGGACCCATATCTGTCTATTTAGCTCATTTTAGTTCAATTTAGGTAAAAACATCTCAAATTGTCTGTGTGTCCTGCAATCCTCATACCCTGCTGTCTATTTAGCTCATTTTAGTTCAATTTAGGTAAAAACATCTCAAATTGTCTGTATGGAAATCATCCCCCTATTGCCTTAATTTAATTCATCTTTCACACTTGTGCAAGACAACACCCATCTTTGAAAAACAATTTGGTTTAACTACCCTCACATGTGCTAATTAAGTTTGTTGTACCAACCAGGTGACTTTCTAAATGTATATAAGTAAACTTACAACAGCCATTGCTCTTAAGCAGAAATGCTTTTAAGTAGAAATCTTTCAAGTAGTATGGTAGTTTAAAAAAGAAGTGGAAAAAGTGGACACAATCTACTGCTTCTGATTCCTGCATTTGAACTACGCTGGAAAGGAGGTTATCATCCCACACTGCACATCTCAACACATTACTATTGCTGTGATGCCACCTTTACTTTTTATATTTACTGTAACCTCACTTATTCTCAAATTATGCACTTCCTTCCACCAGCCTCATCATGTCTCTAACTCTATTCATATTTCGCCATCTCTCCTTACTTCACCACTTCTCAGTTCACATGAACTCCTCTCTTACCTGCGCCCTCTGTCACCACACAGTTATGCCGCCTGCACTAAAACACACCCCTACAAATCATCCTCTCACATTCTCTTTCTGTCCATGCTTCTCCTCCTTGCTTCTGGGGATATCTCTCCCAATCCTGGTCCCTGCCTTATTTCTACTTGCTCTCGTCCTCGCCTTCCACATGCAACTTCTACTCCTTCTGGTGTCAACCCCTCTAACCTCATACCCATCCCCTGCCACCCTCCCTCTTCTCTCCCTTTCTCCTGTGCCCTTTGGAATGCTCACTCCCTTTCTAACAAGTTCCTCTCTGTGCATGACTTCTTTCTCTCTCACTCCCTGCTTCTCTTTGCTATAACTGAGACTTGGCTCACTCAGTCTGACTCTGCTCTGGAAGCTGCCCTCTCCTATGGTGGCCTTTCCTTCTCCCACACTCCACGCCCTGGTGGCAGGGGTGGAGGCGTGGGGCTCCTGCTCTCCTCTCTCTGCCGTTACAGAACAGTTTCTATTCCCCCCTCTCTTGCTTTTCCCTCCTTCGAGGCTCACACAGTCCAGATCTTCTCTCCTCTCCCGGTCCATGTGCGGTCATCTATCGCCCACCTTCCTCTACTCATCCCCCTTCTGCCTTTCTCTCTCACTTTGAATCCTGGCTCTCTTTCTTTCTCTCCTCAGACTCCCCTGTTCTTCTCCTTGGGGACTTCAACTGCCACATTGATGACCCCTCTCTCCCTTGGGCTTCCCGCTTTCTTTCTCTAACCTCTTCTTTTGGCCTTCAACAGTGGACTGCAGCCAGCACCCACAAGGATGGCCACTACTTAGACCTGGTTTTCACTAAAAACTTCTCTCTCTCCGACTTCTCCATTTCCCCTTTTCCTCTCTCCGACCATCACCTCATCTCATTTTCTCTCTCTCGCTTCTCTCCATCTCCATCTCCATCTCGCCCTCGGTTTTGCAGAAACCTGCGCTCTATTAACCTACCAGCTCTTGTTTCCACTTTACGCTCCTCCCTCTCCTCTCTCAGTTCTGCTTCAGACCCTGACAACCTGGTCAGGAACTACAACTCTGCCTTATCTTCCTCTCTTGATCTTCATGCCCCACTTTCTCTCTGCCGTCCTTGCCCTCCTTACCCCAGACCCTGGCTAAACTCCCACACACGCATGCTGCGTTCCTCCACTCGTTCCTCTAAACGCCTCTGGAGGAAATCTCATACGCTTGCAGACTTCATTCACTACAAATTTATGCTATCCTGTTTCAACTCTGCCCTCTTTCAGGCTAAACAAACCTACTTTTCATCACTAATCAACACACACAAGTCTAACCCACGCCGTCTCTTTTCTGTCTTTGACTCTCTACTCAGACCACCCTCAGCTGCCTCCTCTTCTTCCTCCATCTCACCTCAGGACTTTGCTGACTTTTTTAAGAAAAAGGTGGAGTCCATATGGCAGAACATCCCATCTGTTGCCTCCTCCCATCCCACAATGCTTCCCAACTCTCCTCCTGTCTTTCTTGACTCTTTTTCTGCTATCTCGGAGGAGAATGTATCACTGCTGATCTCCTCTTCTCCCTCTACCACTTGCCCTCTTGATCACATTCCCTCCCATCTCCTAAAACCTCTTGCTCCTTCTATAATCCCTATGCTCACACAGATCTTTAACTCTTCCCTCTACTCTGGTACCTTTCCTTTATCCTTCAAGCATGCAACCGTTATACCATTACTCAAAAACAGCAAGCTTGACCCTACCTGTCCTTCTAACTATCGACCTGTCTCCCTCCTGCCTTTTGCCTCCAAACTCCTTGAACGTCTTGTATTCTCTCGATTGCTACACTTTCTCAACACCTATTCTGTACTAGACCCTCTACAATCTGGCTTCCGCACTGCTCACTCTACTGAAACAGCCCTCACTAAAATAACTGACGACCTCCACGCTGCCAAAGACAGAGGTCATTACACTCTGCTCATATTACTCGACCTCTCTGCAGCATTCGACACCGTGGACCACCCTCTTCTCCTTCACATTCTCCATACTCTTGGTATTCGGAACAAAGCTTTATCCTGGATCTCCTCTTACCTCTCCCATCGTACCTTCAGTGTCTCTTTTGCTAACACCTCCTCCTCCTCTATTGATCTCTCTGTGGGGGTACCCCAGGGCTCTGTCCTGGGACCCCTTCTCTTTTCTCTCTACACACTCTCTCTAGGTGACCTAATCACATCTTTTGGGTTTAAATATCACCTCTATGCTGACGACACACAAATTTACCTTTCAACCCCTGACCTTACACCTGCTATACAGACCAAAGTTTCTGAATGCCTCTCTGGAATATCATCCTGGATGGCCATCCGCCGACTGAAACTTAACATGGCAAAAACAGAGCTCCTTATACTACCTCCCAAACCTGGCCCTACTACATCCTTCCACATTGCTATTGGAAATACGATCATTCACCCAGTAGCCCAAGCACGCTGCCTAGGGGTCACACTTGATTCCTCTCTCTCATTCTCCTCTCATATTCAAAACGTTTCTAAAACTTGTCGCTTTTTCCTCCGCAATATCACAAAGATACGCCCTTTCCTCTGTTACTCAACTGCCAAAACTCTGACTCAGGCCCTCATTCTCTCACGTCTCGATTACTGCAACCTCCTGCTGTCCGGCCTTCCTACCTCTCACCTGTCTCCCCTACAATCTATCCTAAACACTGCTGCCAGAATCACTCTACTCTTTCCTAAATCTGTCTCAGCGTCTCCCCTGCTGAAATCCCTCTCCTGGCTTCCGATTAAATCGCGTATCTCACACTCAATTCTACTGCTCACTTTTAAAGCTTTACATTCTTCTGCCCCTCATTACATCTCAGCCCTAATTTCTCGCTATGCACCATCACGACTCTTGCGTTCTTCTCAAGGAAGTCTTCTTACTACCCCCTTTGTATCTAAAGCTCTCTCCCGCCTTAAACCTTTCTCACTTTCTGCCCCACACCTCTGGAATGCCCTTCCCCTCAATACCCGACTAGCCCCCTCGCTATCCACCTTTAAGACCCACCTTAAGACACATCTGCTTAAAGAAACATATGAGTAGCACTGGATAATCATGGACACATGACACAAAGCTTGGCCCCTGCAGACGCACTTACTAGTATTCCCTCCTACTGTCTCTGTACGTTCTCCCTACCTACCAATTAGATTGTAAGCTCCTCGGAGCAGGGACTCCTTCCTTAATGTTACTTTTACAGTATGTCTGAAGCACTTATTCCCATGATCTGTTATTTATATTTGTTATTTATATGACATGTATTACTACTGTGAAGCGCTATGTACATTTTATGGCGCTATACAAATAAAGACATACATACATACATACATACCCCGTTATTCTCTTCCGTATCCGTATAACAATCACCTCATCCCCTCTTATTGTTTGAAGCAGAACACCTGAGGAAGAGACTTGTGAGGTCTTGACAACTCCTGTACAAGTACATCTGTGAAGAACTGTTTTATAGGTTCATTGAGATTCATCACAACTGACAACATCCTTCTAAACAAACATTAAGGTCACATACAGTACGTTCTTATGTTCTATGAAGTTATTCCAAGGAGTTGTTTAATGACACAAAACCAGGATGTTTAATGTGCATTTAGGCAACCTTAGTATATCAATCTTGATCATTTTCCAGAGAGTTTAGTCACGATACAGCACTGCTAGATATAAGGAAAAAGCACTAACCTTTTGAAATGCAATCCAAGTTCATTTGCAAAGTCACATTTTGTATTGTATTCCATGAACAAATAAAAGCAGATTTAAAGCAGCGATCCTAGCTGCTAGTTTTTGGTGTGGTCTTGAAATTAATTTGTAACGGTATTTGACGTGGACGGGTGCGGGGGCTCGGAGTGTAACCAAGCTATATCCCCGATACTTAGTTATCGGGGCCGGACTTTTTCATTTAAATGTGAAAACGCCCCGGTAAGGGCCCGGATACTCACATTGACTTCAATAGGCGTTTCCGTGCGATAGCGCCTTGATAAACGCTTGCGGAGTTTAATGAGTAACCCTCCTCACTGTCCCCATAAGAGAGCAAGCAACGGGAGAGAAGGCTGTCTCTGCCTGTGCAAACTCCTGTTCAGCACACAGAGATATCTAACAGAAGGGAGCAATGTAATATATCAAGCTCTTTGTGCTGATCATGCTCATTAGGATACCTATGAGAGTGGCAAATCCACGGCTGTTCTGCTGGACCACACCAGGAAGTCACATCTTGGGTTTTTTTCCGCCTCCATTTTTAAAAATGTTCTTGTTATAAGGGTACAGCAAAAAGGGGGAAGGGAGGGGGGGAACAAATTCGGGGGGTCAGCATGAGGATATCATACAATGCAACATTCATCAATAAGTTACATAGACCATGAAAGGGAATCTCAAGTCATAGTTTTTTTTTTTTTTAAATGTTATTGCCACAGGGGACCAGAACCTTTCACACCGAGATCAATATCACCAGACAGGACACAGTAGCAGAATAAACAAAAGTTTATTCTGGCAAGCCAGCAAACACACAAATAACACAATCACAGTGTAACACTCACCAACTGGGGCCTGAGGGGGAAGAATCTAGCCTCAACTAGGTGCAGGAGCCTGCTTCGGTAGGCTTGCCCTGAACAGCTTCTTCTCCGTCTTCTCAGTGCTATTCGACAAGTAGCACTTTCGCATAGCCCAGCAGTCGTGACATCACAGTCTCCGGTCCACACTCCAGGATCAACTCGTACTCTTACCGGCCGTGCCCCTTACATAGCCCTCGGTCGCCAATCTGTTCACTGGAGCATTGGCCGATGACTAATCAGAGCACAGTTTGTGATGGTGCAGCCAATCGGAGGACGAGTGCTCGTCCGGCTGCACCAATCAGATGGGGGGAGCTGGCTTCAGGACTCTGGACCACCCATTGGAGAGTAAGCTACTGGCGAGCGGGGAATTCAAACTGGCCAATGGGAATCGTGTCCACAGGGCTGAGACCCGGCAACGGTTCCCCTGGCCAGCCCCATACCTCCTGCGGGGTAGGCGCCCCAGCGTCTCGGAGAACAAAGGCGCTGCACCACTGAGAACCAGTTCCCGGACCGGAGCCACAGCCCTTCCCCACAAACCATTGTACAGGTACTCCAGCTGCTCCCAAGCTCTGCCACAAACCGGTATTTCTCCGTATGCAGCTGTAAGGCCTCGGGGAACACCTCACCCAAAGAGGGTTCCCCCCGCGACACTACTCACCCGGTGCGCTCCGGCTCCACTGGTTCACCGCCGCGAGCGGGACCCTCCTTCCTTCTCCTTGGTCCCTGCGGCTGCTACGGGACGCACGCATGCGCTCCGCACGCCCACAGACTTTTACACCCCCCCGCAGGAGGAGCTCCTGCCCCCAGCTCCGGCCGCGCATACCTCTCCCGCACGGTGCACACGCCTGATGCGCGTTCACCGCCCACAAGCCTCGCGTCAAGCTATCAGCTGTGGCAATCTCCCTCACCTATCCCTGCCTCCCATGGGGCCGCTCCTCCGTCCCTCCCCCTCTTCCCATTGGGCTCTCTTCTCATTTATACCCTGCTCAGCCATTCCTTCTTTGACTGAGCATAGCTTTGTGTGACCTGCATTACCCACGGTCGTGCCTGTCTTAATACCTTGTCTCTGTGTCTTCTAGTGATCTCCCGTGTACCGAACCGACTTGACTGCGGACCCGCTCTGGACTTCGACCTCTGGCTTGCTCTCTGACCTCCCGAACTCTCCTATCCTCCACCTCGGTTTACGGATTCCAACCTACCTCCCGGCTCCAAACCCCAAGGCTCTCGGCACCGATGATTCTACTGGAACTGCCCTAATATCCAGCGAGTATCTGAACTAACACCTTATCTCCCGTGCAGTTCTGGACGCCTACTATCCACCTTCCAGGCGTGCCCCCTGCAGCTGTGGGTGCAAGTATTACCCTTTTCACCTCAGTTCCGGGGTCCCTCCTTGTCCATGGTGAGCGCAGCGTGACATTATGCTCAGCCCAACGGACATGGACCCCGGAGAGGTTGAGCAACCCAGTGCCATGGATCGACTCCTTCAGGTGGAGGCGTAACTCAACTCCATGTCTCAAGAGCTCTCAAGAATCTCTCTGTTGCAGCATTCCCCAGGCTCCTCTGCCATGGCAGCCGCGGCGTTGCCTTCTTCGGGTCTCCCCACGGCTTTGGACCCTCGCCTCCCGGCTCCCAATCATTATGCAGGGGATCCCCACGAGTGCAGATGATTCATCAATCAGTGTAAAATCCAATTCGAGCTGTCTCCATCGCGCTTTCCTACTGCACGCTCCAGGGTGGCTTACATCATCTCGCTATTGACCGGAAATGCCCTGGCCTGGGCATCCCCGATCTGGGAACGGAGGGCCGACATGACGCATGATTATCCCCACTTCCTCCGGGAATTTAAGCAAGTATTTGATACGCCTGGTCGCAAGATCACGGCAGATTCCTCTTTGTTCCATCTCTCTCAAGGTACCCGTCCCATCGCCCAGTATGCTCTGAAGTTCCGGACCATCACGGCCGAGACCTCTTGGAATGACGACGCCCTCTCCGCAGCCTTCTGGCAGGGATTGTCCGAATCCATCAAGTACCAGCTAGCGACTCTGGAGAGACCCACCAGATTGGAGGACCTCATTGCTGTCTGCATCCGCGTGGACCAGCGCCTTCGGGAGAGAAGACTTGAACGCGTGCTCCCTCGTGCCGCCTCTCCCCGGGCTACCAGCCGCAGTCTTGTCCCTTATGTTCCCCAACCAATAGATGAACCTGAGCCTATGCAGCTCGGAAGTCATCGGCTGTCCGCTTCCGAGAGACAGCGCCGACGAGATGGTGGACTGTGTCACTACTGCGGGCATCCCGGTCATCTGCTGGCGAGCTGTCCCTTGCGGCCGGGAAACGCCAAAACCCAATGAGGTATGAGGGGGTCTCGTTGGGTACAATCTCTTCCTCTTTCCCTTCTCCGAAGAAACTTCCTACTCGGATAATGCTGTCCATCTCTCTTGCCTGGAATAACTCCCAGATTCCCGCCTCTGCATTCATAGATTCCGGGTCTCAAGGAAACTTTATTGATCAGGATTTTGCCAGCAGGAACAATATTCCTTTCCAATCTAAAGCTGTTCCCGTTGGCTTAGAGGCCATAGACGGACGCCCACTCCAACCAGCTTTTATTTCCTTGGAGACTTGCTCTCTATCCCTCTCCACAGAAGACGGTCACCAAGAGAAGATTACCTTGGACGTGATCCACACTCCATCGGTGGAGGTGATTCTGGGACTCCATGGTTGCAACTGCACAACCCACAGCTGGATTGGACTAACAAGGAACCCATACGATGGAGCTCCCAGTGCCTCAAGACTTGTCTTCCCCTAAAACAGACGGTTGCCGGAGTGGAACTACCCGCAGAGTACAAAACGTCCCTCCCAGCGGTCTACTGGGACCTTGCAAATGTTTTTGACAAAGTACGTTCTGAGGTGCTGCCCCCCCATAGAGCCTTTGACTGCCCTATTGACCTTCTTCCCGGTGCCACGCTACCAAAAAGCCGTTCCTACCCACTTTCCATACCCGAGACCCAAGCCATGTCTGAGTATATCCAAGATAATTTGAAGAAGGGGTTCATCCGGAATTCGTCATCTCCAGCTGGAGCCGGATTCTTCTTTGTCAAGAAAAAGGATGGCTCTCTTCGCCCCTGTATTGACTACAGAGGTCTCAACAAGATCACGATCAAGAACCGTTACCCCCTACCACTCATTTCCGAGCTCTTCGACCGCCTACAGGGGGCAGAGATTTTTTCCAAGCTTGATCTCCGCGGAGCCTATAATCTTGTCCGCATCCGTGAGGGTGATGAGTGGAAGACCGCCTTCAACACCCGGGATGGGCATTATGAATACCTAGTCATGCCCTTCGGCCTGTGCAATGCCCCGGCAGTCTTCCAGGAGTTTGTCAATGAGATCTTCCGCGATCTCCTCAACAGCTTTGTCATCGTGTACCTTGATGATATCCTCATTTTTTCAAAATCCCTCCCTGACCACATTCAGCACACCAAATTAGTCCTGTCCCGCCTTCGAGAGAACCATTTGTACGCCAAGCTGGAGAAATGTTCTTTCCATCTATCTTCCATCCCCTTTTTAGGATACATCATTTCTAGCACAGGTTTTTCTATGGACCCAACCAAACTCAAAGCTGCCTTAGAATGGCCGCAACCCACTTCCCTGAAAGCCATACAGCGGTTCTTTGGATTTGCGAACTACTACCGTAAATTCATCAAGAACTTTTCATCCACCGTGGCTCCCATCACTGCCCTTACTAAGAAGGGAGCTAACACAGCAACCTGGTCTCCTGCAGCCCTCCAAGCTTTCGACTCCCTCAAGAAGTCTTTCGCTTCCGCCCCAATCTTGCGTCATCCAGACCCCAGGCTTCCCTTTACCCTGGAGGTAGACGCATCTGATATCGGTGCAGGCGCCATCCTCTCTCAGAGACAGTCCCCACAGGCCAAACTTCACCCCTGCGGGTTCTTTTCCAAAAAAAATTATTCGGCAGAACGGAACTACGACGTCGGAAATAGAGAACTCCTGGCTATTAAACTCGACCTTCAGGAATGGAGACATCTTCTGGAAGGAACAGAGACCCCCATTTCAATCCTCACCGACCATAAAAACCTACTTTATATTGAGGGTGCACGTCGTCTTGGAGCATGTCAGGCCCACTGGTCCCTTTTCTTTTCGAGATTCAATTATCTCATTTCCTACATTCCCAACTCAAAAAAACAAAAGGCAGACGCACTCTCACGGCAATTTTTGTTCGAGGACAACTCCGAAGACACCTCCGAGACAATCTTACCCCCCAAATATATCATCTCGGCTAACTCCTTCGATATCCTGGACCAGGTCATGGCAGCACAGTCTAACCTCCCGAGAGACCTTAAGGTGGCCGTCGGCCATCTATATGCAGCCCCACGCTTCCTCAAGAAGATTCTAGAGTGGGGTCATTCTTCTAAGTCAGCCGGCCACCCAGTGAGTCAGTAGAACCGCTGACCTCATTAGCCGCACCTTTTGGTGGCCTACCATGGTGGAAGATATTTCGGAGTATGTGAAAACCTGTCCAATCTGCGCCCAGGTCAAGACCTTTCGTAAAAAGCCGTACGGTCTCCTTCGAACCCCTGCCCATACCGGAACGAGTGAAAAGGTGAGAGATCAGTGTGCAACTAATTAAAACAATTCAAGAAACGTGAAGTGATTAGTGATATATTAAATGGAGTAAATACGTGACCTTAAGCAAACACTAGACAAATTGGTGCGTCTGCAGCTGCGGTTGCAGGGATGGCCCAGAGCACCCCCTAGAACTTACAGATAAAAACACAAGAAACACAGCGCACAACGCTCATAGTGCATTAAAAATTATATTAACACAAACAATTGTTAGAGTAGGTAATGTGCGTACATCAAAGTGATATTAGACAGGCATGTTAGGGAATTATGTTACCCATACACCACGTGGAAGCCGGATTGGATGTCGTCACAGGTATTGGAAATTGCTTCGTGATAACCTTGTTCCTGTTGGGTAGGTAGGAGTCTTTCAAAGTCCCCGCTCGCATATATACAGAGTCCAGCCCATCTGTAGCTCACAGGAGAATGGCTGCTTCAGACAGAGCTCCACGCCAGCTGGATGCCTCTGGCTGTCCTCCGTTCAGGCACTTCCGGGTTGGTGACGTCACTAGTACTCGCGTCGCACACCTCCTACCGGTTCAGCTCACAGTGTTGGGACAAAGAAGTAAGGCAGAACACTGACACACTTTTTCCAACGCGTTTCGAAACCATAGGGTTTCTTTATCAGGGAATAATAAATGATTAAACTCGAAGGATTGAAATACCCCACGCCAGTACCCCATTGGTCCGTCAAACGGACGCTCCCACCAATAGGATAGCGGCTGGGAGGAGTCAATGGCCCAGTACCGGAACGCCCTTGGAGTCACCTGTCCATGGACTTTATTGTAGAACTTCCAGCCGCTAGGGGGATAAATACCATTTTAGTAATCGTGGACCGGTTCTCCAAGCAGGCCCATTTTGTCCCTCTCAAAGGGCTGTCAAATTCCTCCACCCTGGCAGACATTTTTATTAGGGAAATATTCCGCATTCACGGAGTTCCCCTTTCCATCGTATCCGATCGGGGTACACAATTCATCTCCAAATCCTGGCGGGCCTTCGCCCGTAGGATGGATATCACCCTCCATTTTTCTTCCGGGTACCACCCCCAAACTAATGGGCAAACCGAGAGAACAAACCAGACATTGGAGCAATACCTCCGGTGCTTCGTCGCGGACAGTCAGGACGATTGGGTAGATTTGCTCCCATGGGCAGAATTCTCCCATAACTCTTTAAGGAACAGTTCCACACTGAAATCCCCCCTTTTCATTAATTATGGTTTCCACCCGGTTCAGCTTCCCATCACTTCAGTCCCTTCCTGAGTCCCAGCAGCGGATGACCGAATCAAGGATCTGCAGGAATCCTGGAAAAAGATCCAAGAAGCTCTGGGAAGGGCAACCCACAGACAAAAAGCACAGGCAGATCTCCACCGCCGACAGGCACCAGTCTTCAAGTCGGGAGATAAGGTCTGGCTCTCCTCCAGGAACATTAAACTGAAGACCCCCAGCCTTAAACTGGCCCCCAGGTATTTGGGTCCATTCCCAGTGGTGGAACAAATCAATCCTGTGGCATAGCGCCTGGAACTACCCCCATCCATGAGAATACCCTCCGTGTTCCACGTATCGCTGCTAAAACCTGTGTCCCAAAGCACACGGTTCCACAAGACACCAGTTGGCCCTAAACCAATCTTAGTTCAGGGGCAGGAAGAGTTTGAGGTTCAGTCTATACTAGATTCCAGGAAAACGAGGAGTTCAGTGCAGTATCTGGTTCACTGGAAGGGCTTTGGTCCAGAAGAAAGATCTTGGGTACCCTACCATCAAATACATGTCCCCAGATTGCTGAGACTCTTCCATTCTAAGTTTCCCCAAAAGCCATATTGGAGTCGTCCTGAGGCCGCTCCTCAAAGGGTGGGGGGGGTACTGTAAGGCCTGGGGGAACACCTCTCCCAAAGAGGGTTCCCCCCGCGACACTACTCACCCGGCGCACTCCGGCTCCACTGGTTCACCGCCGGGAGCGGGACCCTCCTTCCTTCTCCCTGGTCCCTGCGGCTGCTACGGGACGCGCGCATGCACTCCGCACGCCCACAGACTTTTACGTCCCCCCGCAGGAGGAGCTCCCACCCCCAGCTCGGGCCGCGCGTACCTCTCCCGCGCGGTGCACACACCTGATGCGCGTGCACCGCCCACAAGCCTCGTGTCAAGCTATCAGCTGTGGCAATCTCCCTCACCTATCCCTGCCTCCCATGGGGCCGCTCCTCCGTCCCTCCCCCTCTTCCCATTGGGCTCTCTTCTCATTTATACCCTGCTCAGCCATTCCTTCTTTGGCTGAGCATAGCTTTGTGTGACCTGCGTTACCCACGGTCGTGCCTGCCTTAGTACCTTGTCTCTGTGTCTTCTAGTGATCTCCCGTGTACCGAACCGGCTTGACTGCGGACCCGCTCTGGACTTCGACCTCTGGCTTGCCCTCTGACCTCCCGAACTCTCCTATCCTCCACCTCGGCTTACGGATTCCAACCTACCTCCCGGCTCCAAACCCCAAGGCTCTCGGCACCGACGATTCTACTGGAACTGCCCTAGTATCCAGCGAGTATCTGAACTAACACCTTATCTCCCGTGCAGTTCCGGACGCCTACTATCCACCTTCCAGGCGTGCCCCCGCAGCTGTGGGTGCAAGTATTACCCTTTTCACCTCAGTTCCGGGGTCCCTCCTTGTCCGTGGTGAGCGCAGCGTGACAGCAGCCCAGCTAAGTGAATTGCTGTTTCTGCACATGGAGAAATACTAGAAACACAAAGGACATTGCTGGCTTACTAACTGTGAAAGGAAAAACACTAACGCGGAATAAAAGTGCTTTTTTTACTAGCCCAGTTCCCCAAGACACACAGTTTCCCCCTTCCAGATATCACACAGCGATATAGCTCTCTTCTAGGAGAGATTACACAAAACACATAACATACAGGCCAAAATGAGCCTCACAGAGGCAGCCATTACACACGGCTAAGCGGCAACCAGCCGGGCTTCACATTTATTATGTGAGGCTGGCTGCCCTTCCATCACATCTCCCACTTCAAGATGAAGGCTCTGGGGTAGCTACCTGTAAGGAATCGGGGAACGCGTCCTCCGCTGCGCACTCCCTCCTTACCTTCCACTGCACAGCCTCTTGCTGCAAGGATTCTCAGGGCACTTCCCCCGTGGCGTGCATCCTCTTTGCCCCCTGCTGTGTAACCTCCCGCGCACCTTACAGAGCGCACGCGCCCACGGAAGACTTTCAGGAATACCTCCGCTCCTCCGCCTGTGCCACACGGCCGCCGTGCACGGTGCGCACACGTGACACGCGTGCACCGCTCCCCAGTTGCGCGTCAACTCTGATCACCCTCACCTGTCTCCTGCACCGTTCACAGCCTACCCCTGCCTCCGTTATGCACACACCTCTGCTCCTCCCCTCTGTCCCATTGGTTCCCTCCTGCTATATATGCTCAGCTAGTGAATTCACACTTTGGCTGAGCACAGTCATAGGTGATTTTGTGTTCCCACTTCCCTGTGCCTGCCTTGTACCTGCTCTAAGAGCAGTGCTCTTGTCTGTGTTTTGTTGCTGCGTGTCTCCCTGTGTACCGACCCGGCTAGACTTTGGACCATTCTCTGGATTTCTGACCCTGGATTGCCTCTGACCTTCCGCTATTCTCCATCCCTGACCACAGCTAACGGACATTCGACTACTCTCCTGGCTCCAAACCTAGACCACTCTGGATGCCGACTATCCACCTGGCACCTACCTACGACCTTGGCAAGTACTACGACTAACCCACTCTCTCCAATCCAGACCCGGCGATCTTGACTATCCACCCTCCAGGCGTGCCTCCGCTGACTATCCACCCTCCAGGCGTGCCTCCGCTGACTATCCACCCTCCAGGCGTGCCTCCGCTGACTATCCACCCTCCAGGCGTGCCTCCGCTGACTATCCACCCTCCAGGCGTGCCTCCGCTGACTATCCACCCTCCAGGCGTGCCTCCACTGACTATCCACCCTCCAGGCGTGCTTCCGCTGCTGTGGGTGCGCAGTTTCATACTTTCCCACCTCAGTAGCAGGGTCCCGCCTTGTTCGTGGTGAGCGCAAGCGTTACACTACCCCATCAGGTGGCTCCCCAGGCCTGGAGACTTTCGAAGTCCTTTTGTTTGGGTTGGGATCGTTCTGCCGGGAAAGTCCATCAGCGTTGCCGTGCTCACTGCCCTTCTTGTGCTGAATTGTAAAATCAAACTCATGAAGGGCACGGCTCCAGTGCAACAACTTCCCATGTTTCCCCGACACCAGCTGCAACCAGCTAAGGGGGCTGTGATCCGTGATCCCCGTGGAAGGCCTCCCATGCACATAGAGCTGCAATGTCTTCAGAGCCCCCTCTACACAGTGGCCAGATCAATCCCGGGCACGCGCAGGGAAGACTGTCTCACCGCAGCACTCTGTGCGCACTGCGGCAAGCTGCGGATCCTGCTCCTGCGCGAAGGAGAGTGTATCCGCTACTTAAAACGGCTACATTGTATCCTCCGCCACAGAGTTTAAAGGGTAGTGGTGCCGTCTATCAGATAACACTGCAGTAATAGATTTACATAGGATTAGACAATCGCTGCAACATTTAACCCAGTTTGACTAATTGTTCTAGCCCATTCATGAATATGGGCTCTGGGTTGTGTAACAACTGTAACAATAACTGTTACATTTTGTAACACTGAGCTCTGATCTAGCAGCATCCTTTATAAGTTCAGGATATACAGCAGAGTTATTTGGGTATTACTTACCCCTCTCAGCTTTCTCCCTTACAAGAGGCTATCAAGCACATATTATTTGTCACACTTCCTATGGTTACAAGCTTTGAGCAAGCATCTTATGTAATTACTGAGGACCATACCATAGGTTAATTAGCCATTTTACTTATTTAAGTACTGCTTCAGAAGCTATCACAGTTCTTTGTCACACTTCCTATGGTTACAAGCTTTGAGCAAGCTTCTTATCTAATTACTGAGGACCATACCATAGGTTAATTAGCCTTTTTACTTATTTAAGTACTGCTTCAGAAGCTATCACAGTAGTAAGGAGTCCTCTCTATATACTAATGTAAGTGTAACACACTTCTTGCACCACCCACTAATTAGTTACTGACTCCTTCAGGCTTAGGTGCACTAGTTATTTCAAGCTGATAGCTGGCACGCTTACATGTGGATTAACCAAGCAACCATAATCTCCCAACAAGTGTGCTTTTAACTGCCAACTCATTAAGCCTGCTGAAGAAACCTGGCTTCCACTACCCGCAGACACTGCATTACTTACAATGAAGTCAAGGATTATTTATGAGTCAATTGATTTAATACAGCTCAATTGACTTCTATTTGCATATTAATGATCTAGGGTGCAAAACTTCAGCCGACATACTGTATGATCTGTAGTGTAGGTCTAATATTTGTCTATTTTTAACAACCTTTATTTTAATGTTTATGATCAATAAAGTATTTTAATTTTGACATTAATCATTCAGACAGGGGGTTTGAGTGCTACAAGTTGGATTCCTTTGTCTCTTAGAGCCCAAACTATGGCCAGGCACTCTTTCTCTGTCAATCTTGTAGAAATGGTGAGCGCATAAGAGAAAGAAATAATAAACACTATGTAAATATTAGCCCATTAAATGAAACATACATATACACAGGGAATGAATGGTGGAATATAACAAAAAAAAGGCTGATGCCAGATCTCACTCGCACGGACAAGTGTGAGCCAATCTTGTCAAGGTTTCTTTAGAGAGATCCACTTCAAGGGGTTGTACTGGGCTATTTTAGGCTTTTTAATACTATTAATATTAATGTATTCAATTTTAAAATGTTTTAAATAGTTTTGAAGGCATGCATTGATTCTGTGTTGTGTTTATTTGATGTAGTTTAGCAACAGATGATAACGAGATCTCTACTTTGACTACTAAATCTAAATTAATTAAAGATAGATTGTGAATTTGAAACACCTGATTATCAGGTATTTAGTTAGTCCGCTTCCACACTGCCGACAGGACCTGATGAAGCGAGAGATACTCGCGAAACGCGTAGCCCTGTGTCGGCATAGCTGCTCTGTTTTTGACCACTGAAGGCCACCGTACTTCCTGAAGGAGAAGCTCAGTTGCAGGCCCTGCGACCGGACGCGGCAGCTTAGGGAGACCCCCGCATGAGCTGATACGAAGGAGATGGACGCCGGAAGTGTTTTACTTACATGTAAGTTCTGTGTACTTACCTGTTGTTTAAATAAACTTACCTCTACTCATTGAGCGTTTTTGCCCCTATTTGGAGCCATACCAGAGGGAGTGAATTGCTCTTATCAGAACCCTCGTACTACCCCTTGGTACTACCCCTTGAAGTGGATCTCTCTAAAGAAACCCTGACAAGATTGGCTCACACTTGTCCGTGCGAGTAAGATCTGGCATCAGCCTTTTTTTGTTATATTCCACCATTCATTCCCTGTGTATATGTATGTTTCATTTAGTGGGCTAATATTTACATAGTGTTTATTATTTCTTTCTCTTATGCGCTCACCATTTCTACAAGATTAACGTATTGGTGGCGGTCAAGGAAGGATCTCATCACGGTTGAGCTGCAATTTGAAGGGCCAGTATACTACCTTTTTGTTTTAGGCTCCTACGTTTGTTTGTATTTTTTTAAGTATTTTAAGTGCTAGACGGGAGCGCTGTAGTTTTCTCCACTTACTCTTTCTCTGTCGTAGCATAGGCGACCTCCCTAGGCAACAGCTTGCGGCTCAGGCAGACGATCGGATGCTCGCCACCATCCTCGCTTACCTGGCTTAGCACAGCATCGATGCCATAAGTCAAGGCATCGGTCTGCACCAAGAACCACTTGCTGTAATCGGGGGCCGCCAGGATCGGAGCACTGGCCAAAGGATCTTTTAGAGCCTGGAATGCCACCCCGCACTCGGGAGACCAGGCTACCAGCATCGGGAGCTGCTTCTTGGTCAGATCAGTCAGGGGCTTGACCAGGGTGCTATACTTGGGCACAAACTTCCTATAATAGCAGGCATACCTAGAAGAAGCGAGGACCTGCTTTTTAGTGCGGGGAACCGGCCAGTACACTATTGCCTCCACTTTGTCGGGCTGGGGATTGAGGTGCCCTCCGACTACCCGGTGGCCAAGGTACAATACCTCTGCCATGCCGACTTGGCATTTGGACGGCTTTAGTGTCAGGCTATCCTCCCTGATTCTATCTAGGACCGCCGCTACATGAATGTCCCAGTCGTCACTAAAGATGGCCAAGTTATCTAAATAAGCCCTAGCGCAGGAGGAGGATTCTTTATTGTTTGTGGATTTTTTTGTATCATTTTATGTAGCTCAATAAATCGTTTTTAACATTACTTCATTGCTGGTGAGTTTTGCATCAATCAGGGGCAGCTGCATCACTGATCATTTGTTCCTGCTAAGCCCTAGCGCAGCCCTGTATCCCCTCCAGCAACCGGATGACCAGGCGCTGGAATGTCGCCGACTCCTTCTTCATCCCGAATGGCATGACCGAAAATTCGTACAAGCCACTTGGGGTGATGAAAGCCAATTTTTCCCGATCCTCCTGGGTCAACGAGATCTGCCAGTACCCTCAGGACAGATCCATGGTAGTCAGGTACCTGGCCCCGGCGAGCTCGTCTAAGAGCTCATCCATGCGAGGCATGGGATAGGCATTCGCCACAGTCTGAGCGTTGAGCTGTCTGTAGTACACACAAAACCGATCTTTATTGGGCAACAAGACTACCGGTGAAGCCCAAGAACTCCCCCTCAATGCTCCGCTTCACCTCCGCAGAGACCCTGTACATGTTCTTGTGGAGGGGCCGGAGATCCCCGGTGTTGATCGAGTGATTGGTTAGATGGGTCCTGCCCGGCTTATCCGTAAACAGGACCCGGTACCTCCCTAACATCTCTTGCGCCTGCTCCCGCTGGGGAGCCGCGAGTTGGGTACGATCCCCACCTGCTCCACTCAGCCTCCCTGCTTGGCTTCCCCAAGGAGATCGGGCAGAGCCTGGCTTGCCGTATCTCCCCGCGGCGGGCTACAAATATCCAATGCCGCCGGCCCACTCGTATGGTATTCTTTCAACATGTTTATGTGGTATGTCCTGTCCCTGTCTCTGGATCCAGGTTTACCACATAGTTACATTCATTCATCCGCCGGTGAACCATGTACGGGCCGGCCCAGGCGGCAAGTATCTTGTTCTACTGAGTGGGCTTCAGAACAAGCACTTGCTGCCCAGGGATAAATTCTCTGCTACGGGCACTTCTATCAAACCAGCATTTTTGCCTATTCTGAGCTGCCTCGAGGTTAGCCTATGCCAAACCCATGAGCTTCTCTAATCGGTCTCTGAGCCCCACCACATACTGTAGCACCGAGGCATCAGTATCGGTGGTCTCCCACTCCCTGTCCTCTTGGAACAGATCGAGCAGTCCCAGGTCACAGCGCCCATACAGAAGCTCGAAGGGGGAAATGCCGGTAGACTCCTGTGGCACCTCTCGATACGCGAATAGCAGGTGCTGATCGTGGGCTTCCCAGTCTCCCCCTTCAGCTTCCACAAATGCTCGCAGCATTCGCTTCAAGGTCCCATTGAACCGCTCACATAATCCGTTCGTTTGGGGATGATAGGGGGCTGTGTGGAGAGATTTGTCCCCGCACGTAGCCCAGAGAACTGGAGCAGTTCAGACATGAGCTGCGCCCCTTGATCGGTTAGGATCTCACTCGGGAAACCTACACTAGTAAAAATCTCAATCAGTGCCTCCGCCACCATACATGCTTCGATCGAGGACAGCGCTACAGCCTCAGGATACCGGGTGGTGAAATCGACCGCTGTGAGGATGTAATGCTTCCCCGAGCGACTTGGGTTCTTGAGGGAACCCACGATGTCAACAGCTGGAAGGGCTCGCCGATCACCAGTAGCGGTATCAGGGGGGCCTTTGCATGATCACCCGGCTTGCCTACTCCAAAAGCTGGGGAGCGATGATTGTGGTGGTGGGCGGTGGCGCTAAAGGCACCTCCACCTTGGCAACTGCCCGGCTTTGGCTCTGGGTGACCGTAGCCACGGGAGCATCTTCCTTTGCGTAGGAGCATATAAAGCACCCCAAGTCGTTTCCCAGCAGGATGTCTGTGTCCAAGCCTGGAAACACACCGACATCCCGGACTCCTCTACCGGTGCCCAACCGAGAGAAACCCAGGCAACTTGTAGAGACTAGAGTGCTCCATCCGGCATTTTCACCTGCATACCCATGCCTGGGAGCAGGTGCTCTGGGCTGACCATATCAGGTCGTACCAGAGTTACCATAGTACCGTTGTCCATCAGGCAGTCCGCCTGCCGATTACCTATGGTCACCGGGTGCAGATAACTTTGGTGGACATCGTTGGCCTCCAGCCCGACGGCTGCGACTCAATGTGCCTCCGGATCCGCTTTCGCACCACCGACTACTGCTGCTGGGATGGCTTGCTGGGTCAGCTGCTGCACCTGCTGCATGGCTTCCACTTGCTCCGCTGTTGGGGCAAACCCCACATAGGCGATCGGCATTGCTGCTTGTGAATGTTGCCCCGGATTGGGGTTACTGGATCGAGGTAGGTTGGGGAAGTCCACCCACAGATGGCTTGGCCGGTTACACTGATTACACCGGTGTTCGTGGGCAAACTCCGCTGGCTTGGTTGCAGCACCTTCGGTGCTCGACTTGATCCACTACGGGTTGGTGGACTTGGGAGGGTCAGCTGCCTTGGGTGCTTAGGTCGTCGGCACTTGAGCGGGGGTCAGGATTCGGTTCTTGACCTGTGATCGCGTGGTCACAAAGTCCTCCACCAGCTTAGCGGCCTTTTTGTACGTTACCGGCTTATGGTCCATGACCCACTCTTGTACCTCGGTACACACTTGAGCAAGAACTGCTCACGGGTGATGAGGTCCATTAGGTCCCAGAACGTGGTGACCTCGCATCCGGCTAACCACCGACGGTTGTGATGGGCTAGCTGGGAGGCGAACTCCATGTGGGGGTCCCCTGTGCCTTTGTCCAGGGTCCAGAACATGATAGGTCTCCGGTGTGATCGCATACCAGGCCAGCAAGATAGCCTTCACGAAGGGATAATCCTCGGCATCTTCTCGGTTGATCTCCCAGTATGCCTCCTGCGCCTTCCCGCTCAGCTGTGGGGTCAGATACTTCACCCACTCTGATTCAGGCAACTGGTGCAACAAGCATTGGTTCTGGAATGCCCGCAGGAACCCATCAATATCATCGGTGCCATCCACAAACTTGGCAAAGCTATGGTACGACAGCCGGGCAAGGTGGGTTCGGGAACCGCGACTACTGGTCATGGAGGGGGAGTGGGTATCGCAGGGCACAAAACCAATACAGACATTGTACAACAGATGCCTCAGGTCCTAGAGCGGCCAACAGACCCACAAAATCGACTGCCACTGTAGGAGCGGCTACCTGGTCAACTACTGGGTTGTCCGCCTCTCCATCCGAGTCACTCATGAGGGATTTGTCCTCCGAGTTCTTGGCAATGGCGTTAGTGGCTGCTTCCACTACCGCGTTAGTGGCCTTGGACAAGCCGGCCTCGTGTCGTACAATATCCTCCGCGAGGTCCACTTTCTCTCTGCCCTCGGTCAGCAGATCATAGCTCTCACATCGAGCTATAACATCGGCCTGTGTTCAGTCACAGAAACGTCCAGCTTTTCCGGACATTCTGGATGAGGTCGACTATACAAAAGGTGAACATGAATGGAGAGGTACACTGGACTGCACTGTGTGTTTGGAACTACCGGTCCTGCGGTCTTGAAATTAAGAATGACTCAGAACTGAAAATCCTGCAAGAGTTTCAGAGCTGAGCCCAGTAATCCCACCACTGCCACCAGAAAAAAGCCTGTCAGGGGAGACCAGAACTTTTCACACCGAGATCACTATCACCAGACAGGACACAGTAGTAGAATAAACAAAAGTTTATTCTGGCAAGCCAGCAAACACACAAATAACACAATAACAGTGTAACACTCACCAACTGTGGCCTGAGGGGGAAGAATCTAACCTCAACTAGGTGCAGGGGCCTGCTTCGGTAGGCTTGCCCTGAACAGCTTCCTCTCCGTCTTCTTAATGCTATCCGACAAGTAGCACTTTGACAGTGCAGCCAATCGTAGGACGAGGGGTGTCAAGGATTGGACTTCGGCTAAAGTGGATCCCAGTGGAACAGCACGGAGCGAAGTAGGGGTCACGAGCAGAGATCAGAGGCAGGCGGCAGGTAGCGAAGTCAGGTAACAAGCAGGGGTCCGAGGCAGGCGGCAGGTAGCGAAGTCAGGTAACAAGCAGGGGTCCGAGGCAGGCGGCAGGTAACGAAGTCAGGTAAAAAGCAGGGGTCCGAGGCTGGCGGCAGGTAGCGAAGTCAGGTAACAAGCAGGGGTCCGAGGCAGGCGGCAGGTAACGAAGTCAGGTAAAAAGCAGGGGTCCGAGGCTGGCGGCAGGTAGCGAAGTCAGGTAACAAGCAGGGGTCCGAGGCAGGCGGCAGGTAGCAGTCAGGTAACAAGCAGGGGTCCAAGGCAGGCGGCAGGTAGCGAAGTCAGGTAACAAGCAGAGGTCGGCAACGAGGAGACTGGAACAGGATGATAGCAATAGCTAGCACAGCAGTAAACACAGGAACCTTGCAGGAGTTAAGGAACCAGTATAAACAGGCAAGGAGGAACAGGAAAGGGAGGTTTATATATGCAGGCTGAGAGGTGGAGCACAGGTGCAGAGGTGTCAGGTATCATAGTCTGGAATGTTCCTTAGTTTAGCAGCAGCAATCCCGGTGGACAAGTATAGGTACTGCAGGCTAGAACAAGACATTGAGAGTGGCAGCAGTCCCGGTGGCCAAGCATGGGTAAAGCAGGCTAGAGAATATGACACAGGGTTTGTCCGGCTGCAACAATCAGAAGAGGGGGCCAGCCAAGGGACTCTGGACCGCCCATCTGGGAGTGCACTACTGGCGAGCGGGAAATTCGAACTGGCCAATGGGGATCGTGCCTAAAGGGGGTGATACCCGGCAACGGTTCCCCTGGCCAGACCTATACCACCTGCGGGGTAGGCGCCCCAGCGTCTCAGCGAACAAAGGCTCTGCACCGCCGAGAACCAGTTCCCGTTCCTGAGTCACAGCCCTTCCCCACTCACCATTGTCCTGTTACTCAAGACGATCCCAATCTCTGTCACAAACTGGCATTTCTCCGTAAGCAGCCAGGCTAAGTGAATTACTGTCTCTGCACACGGAGAAATACTAGAAACACAAAGGACATTGCTGGCTTACTAACTGTGCAGGGAAAACACTTATCGCAGGGAATAAAAGTGTTTTTTTACAATCCCAGTTCCCCAAGACACACAGTTTCCCCCATCCAGGTTACACAAAACAAGTGAGTGTACTGCACCGACACACTTTATTCGAGCAAATACCCAGTATGTACCTGGCAGATACCTGGAATGCGCCGCTCCTCACCTCTGACAAGCCCCGTTGCGTTTGCCTTCCAAGCCTGGGTTCATGCCTGGCTGACGGGCGGCTGATATGTTAAATGATAATGATTAGGATTTAATAGGCTGCAATGCTTCGCGTGTCTACCAGATGGCATAAATTCATGAATTGTAATGCAGTATATATATATATACTGTGCAGTATTGCAGCCAGCGGGAATAAAATGCTTCAATCCCTGCCTGGAAAATACCTCAATGCACTCGGGCAGAAAACAGTCACAAACCTCAATACACCCGGGTATACCCGAATTCGTGGGACTAGCCGAGCTCGAATAAAGTGTGTCGCCAGTGTAGGAAAAAAAACAAGGAGCACTGCAGCAAAAGAACTGGAGGCAGATCAAAAAGAGACTCTTTGATAAAGCGCCAGGACGGCGGGAAACGCGTCAGAGTGCTTTTTAGCTCTCTCATGAGCATGATATATTGAATAAATCTTTTTTATTTTTCAACTTTTTGATCTGCCTCCAGTTCTTTTGCTGCAGTGCTCCTTGTTTTTATTCCTACACTTACCTTGGACTCCAGTGACAGGTGCACGCCAGGATGAATACACAAACAGCTGTCCGTGGGTACTTATGGATTTTTCCTGTTGTTGGCTTACTGCCTGTGGGAGACACACGGAATTGACCAAGAGTAGCTGGTTGTTATTTGACTCCACGGGCTTCCCCTTTATTGTGGGATACCCATTGTTTTCTATTCCAGTGCTCTAGCTATTTGGTCATTTATACAGCTTATGATTACATGGTATCCTACAAGTTATTACTAAAGGATCTAGAAGATGTTCATTTGATGTTTCTGGACTTTAATAAGTTCCTGTTGCACCACAGGGGGATTCGTTTCTCCTTTACATGTACACAAAACAAATAACACACAGGCCGAAATAAGCCTCACTGAGGCAGGCAGCCGGGCTATACCTTTATTATGTGAGGCTGGCTGCCCCTACCATCACAGTTATTATTATTTTTAAACATGGATTTGAAGCAGGGGGTCTCTGGAGCTGAACCCCATTCATTTTCGCTCCGGGGTCCTCCTGCTTCCCGAGATACAGACCTCCAAAGAGGGTGCTGGGCTTTCGGCAAAGTTTAATGCTCCCTTGTCACAAGGAGCTGAACCTGATGACATCACGGCTTCCTATTGGCCTGCAGAGCGCGGTAGCTTTGAAACGCCGCCATTATGGAAACCCTGCTAGCCGATCGGAGCGGCTACCGGCACCCCCTACGGAGTTAGGTATCCCCGGAAGCAGGAGGTCACCGGAGCGGAAATTAACGGGGTTCAGCTCTGGACACCCCACCTGCTTCAAGCCTATGTTAAAAAAATTAATAATAATTCATGTTGCAAGTCATTAATTCATTATATCTTTCCTAGATATAATAATTCCGCATTCGGTGCAGCGCAATATACTTTTATTGTCCAAGTTATTAGTTACATATAGCAGATATATGGTAGTTCACATCAAAATGTCATATGCTTTTCAAAGATGTCGCATGTTATCTGTTTTGTCCTGTTGGATTCCGCTCCTGGTGTTATCCTTCTCTGTCTCATAGTCAGGGGTGCGCATACTTTTAAGTCTGCTCCCCCCAGTCCTGAAGCACCCCTTACTTTCTTCCCTTTGTCAAATGACGCCACTTGGCCATGTGACGCTTCGTTGCCAGGGTGATGAGTCACATGAAGCCATCGGAGTCAAGGTAAGTAAGTTGCAGAGGCCTCACGCAGTCCCCCAGCATTTAATTTCATTTAAATGCCTTCGGGAAGAGCGCGGGGCCTCGGTAACCGCCACGCCCCCCCCCCAAAAAAATTCTCGCATACCCCTGTCTTAGCTAACCAAATGTCTTTTATACATAGAAAATGCCCTAGTCAGCATTCTATTCTAAGTATTACGACGGGATATGGTATCACCATTAGGATGACCAGACGTCCCGCTTTCTTTACACTTTATCCTGGGTCCCGACTTTTATCTTAAAACTCCTAGTTTTTGGGACAGCGCCGGCTGCTCATGCGCACGAGCGACTGGCAAGCGGCTATATAGGGCAATAGGAGGAGTTATAGGGAGCGTTTATATTTATTTATTTATTTATTTATTTATAAAATGTGTTACCAGGAAGTAATACATTGAGAGTTACCTCTCGTTTTCAAGTATGTCCTGGGCACAGAGTAAAACAAAATAATACATGGTTACAAATACAGTTACATAAATGAACAAGGTATACATTATATACAAGACATTGCGTGCACAGTTAAAGAAAATATATATTATGAGCGTATGTAACAGTTACAGACCAGATTAAAGTGTGAGACAGCCTTAGATTTGAAAGAACTTAAGCTGGTGGTGGATATGAGAGTCTCTGGTAGGTTGTTCCAGTTTTGGGGTGCACGGAAGGAGAAGGAGGAACGTCCGGATACTTTGTTGAGTCGTGGGACCATGAATAGTCTTTTGGAGTCTGATCTCAGGTGATAGGTGCTGCATGTGGTAGGGGTGAGGAGCTTGTTCAGATAGACGGGTAGCTTGCCCAGAAAGTATTTGAGGGTGAGACAGGAAAGGTGAACTTTGCGCCTAAACTCTAGTGATGACCAATCTAGTTCTTTGAGCATTTCGCAGTGATGTGTGTTATAGTTGCATTGGAGAACAAAAACGACAAATTGAATTGTAGAGGGTGTCAAGTTTGCTAAGGTGGGTTTGAGGAGCCGAGCCATATACTATGTCTCCATAGTCAATAATTGGCATTAGCATCTGCTGTGCAATACGCTTTCTGACCAGGAGACTTAGGGAGGATTTGTTCCTGTAAAGTACCCCTAGTTTGGCATAGGTCTTGGTTGTCAGGGTATCAATGTGCATCCCGAATGTTAAGTGGGAGTCAAACCATAAGCCCAGGTATTTAAAACTAGTGACAGGTGTTAGGGTGGTGTTAGCGTTGGTTCTAATCAGGAGCTCAGTCACTGGAAGCTTTACAAATTTAGTCTTGGTCCCAAATACCATTGTTACAGTCTTGTCAGTGTTTAAAAACAGTTTGTTTTGGGAAATCCAGTTTTCGAGTCTCAAAAAGTCAGACTGAAGTATGTGTTGAAGGTCAGAGAGGCTATGGCTGTGTGCATACAGGATTGCGTCATCTGCATACATGTGTATTGAGGCTTCCTTACAAGCTGTGGGAAGATCATTAATGAACACTGAGAAGAGTAGGGGCCCCAGAACAGAGCCTTGCGGGACACCACAGGTGATATCCAGGGGGTTGGAGTTAGAGCCGGAGATGGACACATGTTGGGATCTTCTTGATAGGTAGGACTGAAACCAGTTTAAAGCATGTTTCCCTATTCCAGAGCTCTGGAGTTTGTTAAGCAGGATAACATGATCAACTGTGTCAAAAGCCTTTGCAAAATCTAGGAATACTGCACCAGTGAGTTGTCCCCGTTCCATTCCACACTGGATTTCATTGCAAACTTTTAGCAGGGTAGTTACGGTGGAGTGTTTGGGACGAAACCCAGACTGGAATTGGCTAGGGAAATTTGTCTTGGTGTAGAAATCGCTTAATTGGGAGTGGACACATTTTCCCATAACTTTGGATAGAATTGGGAGAAGTGAGATTGGCCTGTAGTTTGAGACAGTGTTTTTGTCCCCACTTTTGAAGATTGGGACAACTCTGGCAGTTTTCCAGGTCTTAGGGATATGGCCTGCAGACAGGATAGAGTTGACTATGGACGCAATTGGTTTGGCAATGGCTGGGGCACCAAGTCGTAGGAACCTAGATTGTAGTAAGTCGGGTCCACATTGGCTGCTTAGTTTTAGTTTGAGGAGCGCTTGTGTAATCTCCTCTTCAGATACTGGGCTAAATTGAAAATTGTGGGCAGTGTTGGGAGGGGGTGGGACTATAGGGGTACTCCCAGGATGAGATTCAGGTTTGGGGTTTGTGCTGCGTTTCGCTAATAAGTTAGTGGCACACCCCACAAAGTAATCATTGAATGCATTTGCAATGTCAGTGGGGTTTGTCAGAGTAATATCCCCCTTAGTGATATTACTTGGTTGTTGATGGTTAGGAGCCTGGAATATATTGTTGATAACCTTCCAGAAGTTAGCTGGGTTTGATGTATTTTGGTGGAGATTGTCAGAGTAATATTGTGCTTTTGCATACCTTGTTTGCCTTGTGCACACGTTCCGCAGGCATCTGTAGTGATTGAGAGCCTTGGTAGTGCCAGTTACTTTGTAGCTTTTCCACAAGGCATCCCTGAACAGGTAGAGTGCTATAAGGTCAGGTGTAACCCATGGAAGGTGGGCCCCCCGTACCCTTATTTTGCGTAGTGGAGCATGGGTATCGCAGAGTTTTAAGAACTCGGATTGGAAATAGTCGAGCGCAGAATCAGGGTCGGGAATTAAATCGATTCTGTGCCATGGGCAGTTGGTAAGGTCATCCAGAAACTGTTGTGGGTTAAAGTTTTTAAATGTTCTAGTGAGGAGAACTTTAGGGCTTGAATGGGGCGGTTTAATTTTCCTTACACAGTACACTCTTCTCATTCAGAGAGGAAATGGAGGCAAAAAATTGGGTGATATCAGTCAAGGATTGTAGAGGGGCTTTAGGGGGGCGGTAGATGCCAGCAAGCAAGATGGGCTTAAAGAAGGGGAGGCAGATTTTGCCAACTAGAGTTTCAAAAGAGGGTGGACTTGGTGGGCAATGTAACAGTGTAAATTGTAAGGTGTCTGCAATATAAAATAACACCCCTCCTCCTCTCTTTGACCTATCTCTCCTAAAAATGGAGTATCCCTGAATGGCGATATTTGCATCAGGGGTTTTAGAGGATAGCCATGTTTCTGTAAGAACGATGGCTTTGGGTTTATGCATAAGGCACCATGCCCTTAGTTCATCCAGTTTGGGCAGCAGGCTCCGGATGTTTATATGGGCGACAGATAGCCCTTTTTGGAATTTAAAGGTGGAATTCTCAGGGGCATGGGACAGAGCTGAAATGGGAGGACCTGGGTTAGTTTCAACATCCCCTGCTAGAGAGAGTAATAGTATGAGTAGAAATTTGGGGCAATAGGAGGAGTTATAGGGAGCGGTTATATGGGGCAATAGGAGGAGTTATAGGGAGCGGTTATATGGGGCAATAGGAGGAGTTATAGGGAGCAGTTATATGGGGCAATAGGAGAAGTTATAGAGAAGTGTTATGTTAAGAAAATAAAATGATTTTACATAAATATCTTGTGTTTCTGCTTTTAAAGCCATTATAAATGACAGTTGTGCATCAGTCTTTACAAAATGTTACATGAGAGACACCTGTAGTGAAGGAGTTAACAGACACTGCTTATTTTCACCTAGCAACCGAATCTGGGTCCTCCTCCTATTGGTCCGCGTCAACCTCCGAAGGCCTTGGATTTTTTCAAATGGCCAAGAGCGGCAGCAGGCAGCCAATGGCGTGAAGCCACGGTCCCCGCATAATGCGCATAGGGAGGTGGTGTGAAGCAAGGAATTGGGGGCACAAATAACGCCTGATTGGCAGCAGCGCCATGCAGAAATCAGCAGCGTTACTATTAATCAATGTCAATCACAAATAACGCGTAGGAAGGTGTTGATTGTTCAGTGACGTCAAGAGCAAGATCCCCCTCATTTCGTCTTTGCAGTTGGTACGTTCCTGACTAACGATAGGCAGCGGGTGATACCATTACGTAAAAAGAGGGATGAATCCTTAGAAACCACCAATTGCTATTTTGTATCACTATAAACATCACAAATTGATTCTACATTGGTAGTAATGTATTGGTTTAGAAAACAACAACAGCTTATGAACAAATAACGGACTGGGAAGGGCAGTTGTACTGCACTAAGCCTTAATCAAGACACCCCTTCTGCGGGTATGTGACTTGGTTTGACCTAACCGGAAGTGAGGTGTCTTCTGTAGAAGGTAGTTCCTGTTTGGGGGGGCAGTGACAGCAACAGCTGGAAAGGGGAGAAGTGGGTGAGTGAGGTGCTGTCATCTGTCGGGGCAGTAAGGGGGGCTGATGTAAATGGCAGGACTGGGGTAATAAGAGGACAGGGGCAACAAGGATATGAGGTAAGAGTCAGGGCTGGGGTAATGTGGGCAGGAGCAGGTTGGATGAATTTGGAAGCTTGGGGCAATTATGCCGGCTGGGGTAATGAGATACTGGGGGAGGGGGCACTAAATGGGGTGACAAGGGGGGCATTGAAATGGGCAGTAAGATAGGGTACGGGGGTAATAAAGGAGGATGGAAATGGGGCAGTAAGATAGGTTACCTGGGTAATAAGGGAAATGGGGCAATAAGATAGATTACGGGGGTAATAAGGGGGCATGGACATAGGACAATAAGGGTACGGGGGTAATATGGGTGCATGGACATAGGACAATAAGGGTACGTGGGTAATATGGGTGCATGGACATAGGACAATAAGGGTACGTGGGTAATATGGGTGCATGGACATAGGACAATAAGGTTTCGTGGGTAATATGGGTGCATGGACATAGGACAATAAGGGTACGGGGGTAATAAGGGGGCATGGACATAGGACAATAAGGGTACGGGGGTAATATGGGTGCATAGACATAGGACAATAAGGGTACGGGAGTAATAAGGGGGCATGGACATAGGACAATAAGGGTACGGGGGTAATATGGGTGCAGGGAAATGGGATATTAAGATGGGGTAAGGGGGTAATAAGGGGGCTTGGAAATATGGCAAAAAGGGTACTGGGGTAATAAGCGGCATGGAAATGGGGCAATCAGATAGGTTTCTGGGGTAATAAGCGGGCATGGAATGGGATGGGGGACATTGGGTATTGAGGAGGTTTTTGACAATAAAGGGTCTTGGGGTATGAAGGACTTTGAGGGAAGTGGGTGCAGGGCAGTTGGGATACTCTGAAATTGACATGGTGATAGGTTCTGGTGGCCTGGGGTATTAAGGCACCATTAGGGCAATAGGAGGGCAAGATTTGGGATGATAGATGGGGAGAGGTGTCTACTATAGACAACATTTCAAGGTTGGTGAGTATTTATGCACTCTCGTAATGATCCATATCTGCTGTAAATATAGAGCCTCTTATAGACCTGAAAGTGTAAGCTCTTTATCGAAGGGGGGAGCATGAAGTGCTGCCTGTTTAAGGGGGGGTCCAAGGGTAGAAACGGAAGCTGAGGGTGGTGTGGGGAGAACTTCCTGCCACCAGAACCATCATGTAGAGAAGAGGCAGAGGTATTGGGGGAAGCTGGCACTGCCGCTGCCCGCGCTGTATGTGCTGTGTATACATGTCATGGTGTATGTGTGAGGGGGAGGCTGGCACTGCCGCTGCCCGTGCTGTGTATTAATGTCATGGCATAGTTGTGTGTGAGTGAGTGGGAAGCTGTCACTGCCACTGCCAGCGCTGTACCATTACTGTGTTTAAATGTCATGGTGTATCAGTGTGAGAAGGGGAGGCTGACACTGACACTGAACGCGCGGTAACTGCTGTTGTCATGGTGTAGTAATGTGAGAGGCTGGCACTGCCGCTGCCTGCGCTGTACCTGTTTTGTGTATACATGTCATGGTGTAGTAGTATGAGGGGGAGGCTGGCACTGCCGCTGCCCGTGCTGTTCCTGTTCTGTGTATACATGTCATGGTGTAGTAGTATGAGGGGGAGGCTGGCACTGCCACTGCCCGCGCTATACCTGTGCTATGTATATATGTCATGGCGTTGTTGTTTGTATGTGTGTGTGTGTGTGTGTGTGTGTGTGTGGCTGGTACTGCCGCTGCCTGCGCTGTACCTGTGCTGTGTATACATGTCATGGTGTATTAGTGTGAGGAGGAGACTGGCACTGCCTGCGCTGTACCTGTGTTGTGTATACATGTCATGGTGTAGTAGTGTGTGTGAGGGGGAGGCTGCCGCTGCCCGTGCTGTATCTGTGCTTTGTATACATGTCATGGTGTAGTAGTGTGTGAGGGGAGGCTGGCACTGCCGCTGCCCGCGCTGTACATGTGCTGTACATGTGCTGTGTATGCATGGCATGGTGTAGTAGTGTGTGTGAGGGGGAGGCTGGCACTGCCGCTGCCTGCGCTGTACCTGTGTTGTGTATACATGTTATGGTGTAGTAGTGTGTGTGAGGGGGAGGCTGGCACTGCCGCTGCCCGCGCTGTACATGTGCTGTGTATGCATGGCATGGTGTAGTAGTGTGTGCGAGGGGGAGGCTGGCACTGCCCGCGCTGTACCTGTGTGTGAGGGGGGCACTGGCCGCTCTGGTGTCCCCCTGTGATAACCCCTCTCACTCCGCAGGGTGCTCTCCCTCCCGCCGGCACCATGATGCGGACGGCAGTGATGACGGGTGCCAGCCTGGCCCTCACGACTGCCGTGGTGACGCACGCCTTCATTATGAAGCACCAGTTTTACCCGACTGTGGTGTATCTGACGAAATCCAGTCCCAGCATGGCCGTGAGTGAGGGACAAGGGAAGGGAGAGGCGGGGGGGGGGGGGGTGAGAGAACGTGACGGAGATGTGGGGGGAAGGTGATGGAGAGAAGGAACGTTACGGAGAAAGGAGAGATGTGGGGGGAAGGTGAGGGAGAGAAGGAACGTGACAGAGAAGGGAGAGATGTGGGGGGGAGGTGAGGGAGAGAAGGAATGTGACGGAGAAGGGAGAGATGTGGGGGGGAGGTGAGGGAGAGAAGGAACGTGACGGAGAAGGGAGAGACGTGGGAGGGGGGCTGAGGGAGAGAAGGAATGTGACAGGGAAGGAGAGGGAGAGAGTTGTGTGTCCATGATTCTCCTTGCTATATAAAAAGATCAGGCCACTTCAGGGATCGGAGGGGAGTTATAAGGCGTTTGTTAGGAAATACTTAAGACGCTCGGCAGAAACTGTATGACATGAACACTGCTGCTGGATCTGAGAGTGAGGTTCAGGCTAGAGATGAAAAAGGGAATTTTACATTTTATATTCTATCTTCCCTGTCCCACTGTGTCCTCTTCTCCCCCCTCCCCCCCACACCCCCTCTTCTCCCTCACTCTCTTCCTCAGGTTCTCTATATACAAGCGTTCGTCTTGGTTTTCCTCCTGGGAAAATTCATGGGCAAAGTTTTCTTTGGACAACTAAGAGCAGCTGAAATGGAGGTAACGAGGGGGTAGCTTAGTACTGCCGCTGCCTGCTCTGTACCTGTGCTGTGTATACATGGCATGGTGTAGTAGTGTGTGTGGGAGAGGCTGGCACTGCCGCTGCCTGCTCTGTACCTGTGCTGTGTATACATGGCATGGTGTAGTAGTGTGTGTGGGAGAGGCTGGCACTGCCGCTGCCTGCTCTGTACCTGTGCTGTGTATACATGGCATGGTGTAGTAGTGTGTGAGGGGGAGGCTGGCACTGCCGCTGCCTGCTCTGTACCTGTGCTGTGTATACATGTCATGGTGTAGTAGTGTGTGAGGGGGAGGCTGGCACTGCCGCTGCCTGCTCTGTACCTGTGCTGTGTATACATGGCATGGTGTAGTAGTGTGTGAGGGAGAGGCTGGCACTGCCGCTGCCTGCTCTGTACCTGTGCTGTGTATACATGGCATGGTGTAGTAGTGTGTGTAAGGAGGAGGCTGGCACTGCCGCTGCCCGCGCTGTACCTGTGCTGTGTATACATGTCATGGCGTAGTAGTGTGTATGAGGGGGAGACTGGCACTACCGCTGCCTGCTCTGTACCTGTGCTGTGTATACATGTCATGGCGTAGTAGTGTGTATGAGGGGAGGCTGGCACTGCCGCTGCCTGCGCTGTACCTGTGCTGTGTATACATGTCATGGCGTAGTAGTGTGAGGGGGAGGTTGGCACTGTAACTGTGCCGTACCTTCATGTCACGTTGGCACGGTCTGCTCTCTTGCCTTAAAAGTAACTCCCCTCTCTCTCCCCCTCTATCTCTTCCCTCCCCCCTCTCGTTCAGCACCTCCTGGAGCGCTCGTGGTATGCGGTTACAGAAACGTGCCTGGCATTCACAGTTTTCCGGGATGACTTCAGCCCGCGCTTTGTGGCGCTCTTCACTCTCCTCCTCTTCCTTAAATGTTTTCACTGGCTGGCCGAGGACCGCGTGGACTTTGTAAGGGCCCCTCTTCCCCCCCCCCCCCCCCCAAATAGACCTCAGAAACCCTACACAGATTCCCCCGTTCTGCCACTCATGTACTGAGCTGCAAAACACCTCTTCTGAGAGGGAAGCTATTTTAGGGCTGAGTGCTTTCACTTTAATACCGATCCTGTGCGCTCCTCACCGAGCCAGGGAATGACTGGAGCTGGGACTAGGGTCACAGAGCTGTGCATGTACAGACGGATATAAAGATAGATCTGTAGATAAATCCATCACTATTTTATTACACAGGATACAAAAGGAACGCAAAATTCAGAATAAAGTCTCGTATAGAAAGAATAGAGATGGAGAGGAGGGGCAAAGGGAATCCCAAAGGAAGAGCCTATGGGTACTGCACACCTATACCCAGGCACAGATACACACGCGGGCACACATATATATATATAGATATATCTATATCTATATATATATATATATATATCCGGTTTTCCATAGGACTTGATGGCATTGAGCAGGCAGAATATTACAGAATATCCCCTAATAATGCATAAACATGGCTACATCTGTGCACGTGCTGTGTATGCATCTGCCTGCACGCACGCACGCACACACGTGTACATAAGAGCACGCGGCTGTCCTGATGGGATTTTACTCTGCAGATGGAGCGCAGTCCGAATATTTCCTGGTTGTTCCACTTCCGTATCCTAGGTAAGTGCCGCGTATACCTGCGCCCCCCTCGCTGGCGGCACTAGATGCCTACCTGGCCCCCCCTCCCCCCCCCGGCCCGGCTGTACCAGATGCAGACGTGGGATGTGAGGGGTTGCGTGTCCATGAGCTGGTATCACTTCCTCTCCCGTGTCTGCCGTTATGCGCTTTGCATACAGCTGCACTTACTATAAATATACACCGGAGGGGAGCACAGCTATCTCTCACCGTGCCACTACATGGCTATTTCTGTGCCGTGACACTCTCCCTGTCACGCACAGCGCTGCTCAGCATATCTCTTAGCGATAACGATATCAATAAATATTCCACCGCCGTGATTCCCTGAGAAAGCACTTTATTAACGGTTATTATTCATTCCCTCTTCTCTCGCCTCGCCCAACCCCCCCCCCCCCCCCTGCTCCTCTTCGTCTCTCCTGGGCCCCCTCTCCCCACTCTTCTCCTGGTCTCCCCCCCCCCTTCCTGCCTTTTCTCTCACCTGGCCACCCCGCCCTCCCTCTCTTTTCTCGTCTCTTCCCCCACCCCCTCTCTTCTCTGCCTGGTCCACTCCCTCGCCTGGCCCGCCCCCCCCCCTTCTTCTCTCGCCTTCCCCCCCCTCTTCTCTCGCCTGGCCTCCCCCCTCCACTCGCCTGGCCCTCCCTCGCCCTCCTCTTCTTCTCTCGCCTGATGCCCTCCTCCTCTCTCGCCCTCCCCCAGCTCTGATGCTCCTCCTGGGGGTCCTGGACGTGGTCTTCGTGTGTCACGCCTACCACAGCCTCGTCACCCGAGGGGCCTCTGTGCAGCTGGTCTTTGGGTTTGAGGTAAGAACGTGTATATAATGGTGCAGGACGGCTGCTCAAAGCAAAATGGGTGCTATAACTACCAGGCAAAGGCCAGTCTCCCAGTATGATATCCACAGAAGGCCGCAGCTCACCAAACATTCATTCCTCCCATATTGCAACTTACACCAGCGCTCTGCCTCAGGGCAACAATCCTTTCTGAACTTGTCCCTTTAAATAACTTGTGGGTAATAAGTTTGTAAAATGTCGCCTGTTGGCTCCACAGGCTCCGTGTGTCTCCGCCTACATGTCCCCGAGAGGGACAAAAACGTGACCTGCCCTTACTCCGTACCGGCTCGGTGCGGGGGAATCACGTGACGGGCCCCGCAGAGTCAGTGCTGTCAGTTGCTTTTGTAATCCAGGGCTGACCGCGTTGTTCCTTCCCTGTCTGTGATCCAGCATGTCCGAGAAGAAATGTAATCACTCGAGCATGCAGCAAACACTATGATCTATATCAACTGAGATATGGTGTGTAGTCCATAGAAGTATTACTATGGTGCATAACTCCATACGCTTACATAAGAAACATGTAGACCATCACAGGATCCTAAAATAACCCATCATAATGAAATCTCAATGTACTCAAAATGGAAATCAAGTGGAAGTGCAAAAATACCCAGTGAATACATTCAAACACTGATCACACTTATACTGTTACTCCATAGACTGAAATCCTCTGGGTTCAGGGACTACCTGTAGGCCTCATATGGAGAAGACACACATGCAAAAGATATATAGTGCATTCACGTTTTACTTGTATAACAGACAACACAGAGGGGAAAGGGACAACTCGCGCTTTCCCCGCTGGAAAAAAGCAAGGAGTGACTCTGGGCGCACTCCAACCCTCTCTCGGATCAGCTTCCCGGCGTTTATGTGCACATGCGCACGGTCTCCCTAGTCCGCGGCTCTCACTCGCGTCTGGGATCCCTCTGCTTACTGCACGTGTCACTCGCATGAACCGCCTCAGCCTATCAGATTCTCCCCGGAACTATTTGCAGGGTTGGTACGGTGGCCTCAGACACACAAAAATGGTAACAGTATAAGTGTGATCATTGTTTGAATTTATTCACTGGGTATTTTTGCACTTTCACTGCACTGTTGATTTCAATTTGCGCCATGAACACCTGATGGTTTAGTTTGGTCACAAATAGCAGTTTGGGGAAATCACTGGTGTTTAGGCAGCACTTGAATTTAGCACTATATCATATATTTGTTGCGCCTTATTTTGTTTTACTCAAAATGGAGCCTAATAAACCGTATTATTTCAATATTATGCATGTCTCCCCACTGCTGGATGAAGCCTCCCTAATGATCTCCCAGGTTCTGCGGTTACAGCCTCTTCTCCACGTCGCTCTGACACATGTCCTCATCTCATCCTCCCATCTTAGGCCAGGTCCCCGCTGGCTACTGCAGCGCCCGTGTTAGCCAGGGTTAGGTTAGGATGGGAGCTGGTGTAGGGAGCCAGGGTTAGGTTAGGATGGGAGCTGGTGTAGGGAGCCAGGGTTAGGTTAGGATTGGAGCAGGTGTAGGGAGCCAGGGTTAGGTTAGGATTGGAGCAGGTGTAGGGAGCCAGGGTTAGGTTAGGATGAGAGCTGGTGTAGGGAGCCAGGGTTAGGTTAGGATGGGAGCAGGTGTAGGGAGCCAGGGTTAGGTTAGGATGAGAGCTGGTGTAGGGAGCCAGGGTTAGGTTAGGATGGGAGCAGGTGTAGGGAGCCAGGGTTAGGTTAGGATGGGAGCAGGTGTAGGGAGCCAGGGTTAGGTTAGGATGGGAGCAGGTGTAGGGAGCCAGGGTTAGGTTAGGATGGGAGCAGGTGTAGGGAGCCAGGGTTAGGTTAGGATGAGAGCTGGTGTAGGGAGCCAGGGTTAGGTTAGGATGGGAGCTGGTGTAGGGAGCCAGGGTTAGGTTAGGATGGGAGCAGGTGTAGGGAGCCAGGGTTAGGTTAGGATGGGAGCTGGTGTAGGGAGCCAGGGTTAGGTTAGGATGGGAGCAGGTGTAGGGAGCCAGGGTTAGGTTAGGATGGGAGCAGGTGTAGGGAGCCAGGGTTAGGTTAGGATGGTAGCTGGTGTAGTGAGCTAGGGTTAGGTTAGGATGGGAGCTGGTGTAGGGAGCCAGGGTTATGTTAGGATAGTAGCTGGTGTATGGAGCCAGGGTTAGGTTAGGATGGGAGCTGGTGTAGGGAACCAGGGTTAGGTTAGGATGAGTGCAGGTGTAGGGAGCCAGGGTTAGGTTAGGATGGGAGCTGGTGTCGGGAGCCAGGGTTAGGTTAGGATGGGAGCTGGTGTCGGGAGCCAGGGTTAGGTTAGGATGGGAGCTGGTGTAGGAAGCCAGGGTTAGGTTAGGATGGGAGCTGGTTTAGGGAGCCAGGGTTGGGTTAGGATGAGAGCTGGTGTAGGGAGCCAGGGTTAGGTTAGGATGGGAGCTGGTGTAGGAAGCCAGGGTTAGGTTAGGATGGGAGCTGGTGTAGGGAGCCAGGGTTAGGTTTGGATGGGAGCTGGTGTAGGGAGCCAGGGTTAGGTTAGGATGGGGGCAGGTGTAGGGAGCCAGGGTTAGGTTAGGATGGGAGCTGGTGTAGGGAGCCAGGGTTAGGTTAGGATGAGGGCTGGTGTAGGGAGCCAGGGTTAGGTTAGGATGGGAGCTGGTGTAGGGAACCAAGGTTAGGTTAGGATGGGAGCAGGTGTAGGGAGCCAAGGTTAGGTTAGGATGGGAGCTGGTGTAGGGAGCCAGGGTTAGGTTAGGATGAGAGCTGGTGTAGGGAGCCAGGGTTAGGTTAGGATGAGAGCTGGTGTAGGGAGCCAGGGTTAGGTTAGGATGGGAGCAGGTGTAGGGAGCCAGGGTTAGGTTAGGATGAGAGCTGGTGTAGGGAGCCAGGGTTAGGTTAGGATGGGAGCTGGTGTAGGGAGCCAGGGTTAGGTTAGGATGAGAGCTGGTGTAGTGAGCCAGGGTTAGGTTAGGATGGGAGCTGGTGTAGGGAGCCAGGGTTAAGTTAGGATGGGAGCAGGTGTAGGGAGCCAGGGTTAGGTTAGGATGAGAGCAGGTGTAGGGAGCCAGGGTTAGGTTAGGATGAGAGCTGGTGTAGGGAGCCAGGGTTAGGTTAGGATGGGAGCTGGTGTAGGGAGCCAGGGTTAGGTTAGGATGGGAGCTGGTGTAGGGAGCCAGGGTTAGGTTAGGATGGGAGCTGGTGTAGGGAGCCAGGGTTAGGTTAGGATGGGAGCTGGTGTAGGGAGCCAGGGTTAGGTTAGGATGGGAGCAGGTGTAGGGAGCCAGGGTTAGGTTAGGATGAGAGCAGGTGTAGGAAGCCAGGGTTAGGTTAGGATGAGTGCAGGTGTAGGGAGCCAGGGTTAGGTTAGGATGGGAGCTGGTGTAGGGAGCCAGGGTTAGGTTAGGATGGGAGCTGGTGTAGGGAGCCAGGGTTAGGTTAGGATGGGAGCTGGTGTAGGGAGCCAGGGTTAGGTTAGGATGGGAGCAGGTGTAGGGAGCCAGGGTTAGGTTAGGATGGGAGCAGGTGTAGGGAGCCAGGGTTAGGTTAGGATGAGTGCAGGTGTAGGGAGCCAGGGTTAGGTTAGGATGGGAGCTGGTGTAGGGAGCCAGGGTTAGGTTAGGATGGGAGCTGGTGTAGGGAGCCAGGGTTAGGTTAGGTTGGGAGCTGGTGTAGGGTGCCAGGGTTAGGTTAGGATGGGAGCTGGTGTAGGGAGCCAGGGTTAGGTTTGGATGGGAGCTGGTGTAGGGAGCCAGGGTTAGGTTAGGATGGGAGCTGGTGTAGGGAGCCAGGGTTAGGTTAGAATGGGAGCTGGTGTAGGGAGCCAGGGTTAGGTTAGGATGAGTGCAGGTGTATGGAGCCAGGGTTAGGTTAGGATGGGAGCTGGTGTAGGGAGTCAGGGTTAGGTTAGGATGAGAGCTGGTGTAGGGAGCCAGGGTTAGGTTAGGATGGGAGCTGGTGTAGGGAGCCAGGGTTAGGTTAGGATGGGAGCAGGTGTAGGGAGCCAGGGTTAGGTTAGGATGGGAGCAGGTGTAGGGAGCCAGGGTTAGGTTAGGATGAGTGCAGGTGTAGGGAGCCAGGGTTAGGTTAGGATGGGAGCTGGTGTAGGGAGCCAGGGTTAGGTTAGGATGGGAGCTGGTGTAGGGAGCCAGGGTTAGGTTAGGATGGGAGCTGGTGTAGGGAGCCAGGGTTAGGTTAGGATGGGAGCAGGTGTAGGGAGCCAGGGTTAGGTTAGGATGGGAGCTGGTGTAGGGAGCCAGGGTTAGGTTAGGATGGGAGCTGGTGTAGGGAGCCAGGGTTAGGTTAGGATGAGAGCTGGTGTAGGGAGCCAGGGTTAGGTTAGGATGGGAGCTGGTGTAGGGAACCAAGGTTAGGTTAGGATGGGAGCATGTGTAGGGAGCCAGGGTTAGGTTAGGATGGGAGCTGGTGTAGGGAGCCAGGGTTAGGTTAGGATGGGAGCTGGTGTAGGGAGCCAGGGTTAGGTTAGGATGGGAGCTGGTGTAGGGAGCCAGGGTTAGGTTAGGATGGGAGCAGGTGTAGGGAGCCAGGGTTAGGTTAGGATGAGAGCAGGTGTAGGAAGCCAGGGTTAGGTTAGGATGAGTGCAGGTGTAGGGAGCCAGGGTTAGGTTAGGATGGGAGCTGGTGTAGGGAGCCAGGGTTAGGTTAGGATGAGAGCAGGTGTAGGAAGCCAGGGTTAGGTTAGGATGAGTGCAGGTGTAGGGAGCCAGGGTTAGGTTAGGATGGGAGCTGGTGTAGGGAGCCAGGGTTAGGTTAGGATGGGAGCTGGTGTAGGGAACCAGGGTTAGGTTAGGATGGGAGCTGGTGTAGGGAGCCAGGGTTAGGTTAGGATGGGAGCAGGTGTAGGGAGCCAGGGTTAGGTTAGGATGGGAGCAGGTGTAGGGAGCCAGGGTTAGGTTAGGATGAGAGCTGGTGTAGGGAGCCAGGGTTAGGTTAGGATGGGAGCTGGTGTAGGGAGCCAGGGTTAGGTTAGGATGGGAGCAAGTGTAGGGAGCCAGGGTTAGGTTAGGATGGGAGCTGGTGTAGGGAGCCAGGGTTAGGTTAGGATGGGAGCTGGTGTAGGGAGCCAGGGTTAGGTTAGGATGGGAGCTGGTGTAGGGAGCCAGGGTTAGGTTAGGATGGGAGCTGGTGTAGGGAGCCAGGGTTAGGTTAGGATGGGAGCAGGTGTAGGGAGCCAGGGTTAGGTTAGGATGAGAGCAGGTGTAGGAAGCCAGGGTTAGGTTAGGATGAGTGCAGGTGTAGGGAGCCAGGGTTAGGTTAGGATGGGAGCTGGTGTAGGGAGCCAGGGTTAGGTTAGGATGAGAGCAGGTGTAGGAAGCCAGGGTTAGGTTAGGATGAGTGCAGGTGTAGGGAGCCAGGGTTAGGTTAGGATGGGAGCTGGTGTAGGGAGCCAGGGTTAGGTTAGGATGGGAGCTGGTGTAGGGAACCAGGGTTAGGTTAGGATGGGAGCTGGTGTAGGGAGCCAGGGTTAGGTTAGGATGGGAGCAGGTGTAGGGAGCCAGGGTTAGGTTAGGATGGGAGCAGGTGTAGGGAGCCAGGGTTAGGTTAGGATGGGAGCTGGTGTAGGGAGCCAGGGTTAGGTTAGGATGGGAGCATGTGTAGGGAGCCAGGGTTAGGTTAGGATGGGAGCTGGTGTAGGGAGCCTGGGTTAGGTTAGGATGAGAGCTGGTGTAGGGAGCCAGGGTTAGGTTAGGATGGGAGCTGGTGTAGGGAGCCAGGGTTAGGTTAGGATGGGAGCTGGTGTAGGGAGCCAGGGTTAGGTTAGGATGGGAGCAAGTGTAGGGAGCCAGGGTTAGGTTAGGATGGGAGCAGGTGTAGGGAGCCAGGGTTAGGTTAGGATGGGAGCTGGTGTAGGGAGCCAGGCTTAGGTTAGGATGGGAGCTGGTGTAGGGAGTCAGGGTTAGGTTAGGATGGGAGCAGGTGTAGGGAGCCAGGGTTAGGTTAGGATGGGAGCTGGTGTAGGGAGCCAGGGTTAGGTTAGGATGGGAGCTGGTGTAGGGAGCCAGGGTTAGGTTAGGATGGGAGCAGGTGTAGGGAGCCAGGGTTAGGTTAGGATGGGAGCTGGTGTAGGGAGCCAGGGTTAGGTTAGGATGAGAGCAGGTGTAGGAAGCCAGGGTTAGGTTAGGATGAGTGCAGGTGTAGGGAGCCAGGGTTAGGTTAGGATGGGAGCTGGTGTAGGGAGCCAGGGTTAGGTTAGGATGAGAGCAGGTGTAGGAAGCCAGGGTTAGGTTAGGATGAGTGCAGGTGTAGGGAGCCAGGGTTAGGTTAGGATGGGAGCTGGTGTAGGGAGCCAGGGTTAGGTTAGGATGGGAGCTGGTGTAGGGAACCAGGGTTAGGTTAGGATGGGAGCTGGTGTAGGGAGCCAGGGTTAGGTTAGGATGGGAGCAGGTGTAGGGAGCCAGGGTTAGGTTAGGATGGGAGCAGGTGTAGGGAGCCAGGGTTAGGTTAGGATGAGAGCTGGTGTAGGGAGCCAGGGTTAGGTTAGGATGGGAGCTGGTGTAGGGAGCCAGGGTTAGGTTAGGATGGGAGCAAGTGTAGGGAGCCAGGGTTAGGTTAGGATGGGAGCTGGTGTAGGGAGCCAGGGTTAGGTTAGGATGGGAGCTGGTGTAGGGAGCCAGGGTTAGGTTAGGATGGGAGCTGGTGTAGGGAGCCAGGGTTAGGTTAGGATGGGAGCTGGTGTAGGGAGCCAGGGTTAGGTTAGGATGGGAGCAGGTGTAGGGAGCCAGGGTTAGGTTAGGATGAGAGCAGGTGTAGGAAGCCAGGGTTAGGTTAGGATGAGTGCAGGTGTAGGGAGCCAGGGTTAGGTTAGGATGGGAGCTGGTGTAGGGAGCCAGGGTTAGGTTAGGATGAGAGCAGGTGTAGGAAGCCAGGGTTAGGTTAGGATGAGTGCAGGTGTAGGGAGCCAGGGTTAGGTTAGGATGGGAGCTGGTGTAGGGAGCCAGGGTTAGGTTAGGATGGGAGCTGGTGTAGGGAACCAGGGTTAGGTTAGGATGGGAGCTGGTGTAGGGAGCCAGGGTTAGGTTAGGATGGGAGCAGGTGTAGGGAGCCAGGGTTAGGTTAGGATGGGAGCAGGTGTAGGGAGCCAGGGTTAGGTTAGGATGGGAGCTGGTGTAGGGAGCCAGGGTTAGGTTAGGATGGGAGCATGTGTAGGGAGCCAGGGTTAGGTTAGGATGGGAGCTGGTGTAGGGAGCCTGGGTTAGGTTAGGATGAGAGCTGGTGTAGGGAGCCAGGGTTAGGTTAGGATGGGAGCTGGTGTAGGGAGCCAGGGTTAGGTTAGGATGGGAGCTGGTGTAGGGAGCCAGGGTTAGGTTAGGATGGGAGCAAGTGTAGGGAGCCAGGGTTAGGTTAGGATGGGAGCAGGTGTAGGGAGCCAGGGTTAGGTTAGGATGGGAGCTGGTGTAGGGAGCCAGGCTTAGGTTAGGATGGGAGCTGGTGTAGGGAGTCAGGGTTAGGTTAGGATGGGAGCAGGTGTAGGGAGCCAGGGTTAGGTTAGGATGGGAGCTGGTGTAGGGAGCCAGGGTTAGGTTAGGATGGGAGCTGGTGTAGGGAGCCAGGGTTAGGTTAGGATGAGAGCTGGTGTAGGGAGCCAGGGTTAGGTTAGGATGAGAGCTGGTGTAGGGAGCCAGGGTTAGGTTAGGATGAGAGCTGGTGTAGGGAGCCAGGGTTAGGTTAGGATGAGAGCAGGGGGGGGAGGGGGTGTGTGTGAGGCCTTACTTGCCGTGCATGTTGGCACGTACCTTTCCCACTTCAGCCAGGTATATTGTTCAAGCTTTCCTAGTATGGGTAAACTTACCAGCACAAGTGCCCCCTCTACATCTTCCTGAGCAGCCACTGCCACCTTCCTGCCATTGAGGCCGTGAGATGTGGATTTGGGTGAAGAATATATGCAATCTGTTCTTGCAGCCTCCTGTGCTATTCGTGTACACACAATTGCATATCTATCACGCTGCCTTATTATCACTAAATGTATTTTTCTCCTCTCCCCCTCTCTGTTTGTTTCTCCCCCCCCCCTCTCCCCCTCTCTTTCTCCCCCCCCTCTCCCCCTCTCTGTTTCTTCCCCCCCCCTCTCCCTCTCTGTTTCTCCCCCCCCCTCCCCCTCTCTGTTTCTCCCCCCCCTCCCCCTCTCTGTTTCTCCCCCCCCCTCCCCCTCTCTGTTTCTCCCCCCCCCCCTCTCCCCCTCTCTGTTTCTCCCCCCCCTCTCCCCCTCTGTTTGTTTCTCACCCCCCCTCTCACCCTCTTTCTCCCCCCTCTCTCCCTCTCTGTTTCTCTCCCCCCTCTCCCCCTCTCTGTTTCTCCCCCCCCCCCCCCCCCTCACTCTCAGTACGCTATTCTCATGACGATGATCCTCACCGTATTTATAAAGTACGTCCTTCACTCCGTGGACCTGCAGAGTGAGAACCCGTGGGATAACAAGGCCGTGTACATGTTATACACCGAGCTCCTCACAGGTATGACATCCGTCGTCGTGGCTTGTAGAGCTGTCAGTCTAACTGGACCCCCATGATCTCAGCCAATCGTAGCGTGCTGATTAGCGAATGTCACGGGGGGGGGATATGATGGGAGGATGAGGAGAAACCGCTGCACTGACTGCATCTTCTCTCCCTTGTTCTCTCCCTTTCTCTTCACTTTCCCCTCCCTGCTCGCCCCCTTCCCCCCTCCGCAGGGTTTATTAAGGTCTTGCTGTATATGGCTTTTATGACAATCATGGTTAAAGTTCACACCTTCCCTCTCTTCGCCATCCGGCCCATGTACCTGGCAATGAGGTAAGCGGCACAGAGCTTGCCCTCCCAGTCTAGTCATAGAGGCGCCAAGCTCTGTTACCCCCTGTGCCAGCCCTGGTGGTGCCAGGATGTGTATCAATGTGCCCAGCCCTGGCAGTGCCAGGCTGCCCGGTGCCCAACCCTTAGCGGTGCCAGGCTGTGTTGTGCCCTGCCCTAGCAGTTCCAGGCTGTGCCCCCTGTGCCCAATCCTTAGCGGTGCCAGGCTGTGTTGTGCCCTGCCCTAGCGGTTCCAGGCTGTGCCCCCTGTGCCCTGCCCTAGCGGTTCCAGGCTCTGCCCCCTGTGCCCTGCCCTAGCGGTTCCAGGCTGTGCCCCCTGTGCCCAATCCTTAGCGCTGCCAGGCTGTGTTGTGCTTGGCCCTGGCGCTGCCAGGCTGGGTTATGCTTGGTCCTGGTGCTGCCAGGCTGTGTTGTGCTTGGCCCTGGCGCTGCCAGGCTGGGTTGTGCTTAGCCCTGGCGCTGCCAGGCTGGGTTGTGCTTAGCCCTGGCGCTGCCTGGCTGTGTTGTGCTTAGCACTGGCGCTGCCAGGCTGTGTTGTGCTTGGCCCTGGCGCTGCCAGGCTGGGTTGTGCTTAGCCCTGGCGCTGCCAGGCTGGGTTGTGCTTGGCCCTGGCGCTGCCAGGCTGGGTTGTGCTTAGCCCTGGCGCTGCCTGGCTGTGTTGTGCTTAGCACTGGCGCTGCCAGGCTGGGTTGTGCTTAGCCCTGGCGCTGCCAGGCTGGGTTGTGCTTAGCCCTGGCGCTGCCAGGCTGGGTTGTGCTTGGCCCTGGCGCTGCCTGGCTGTGTTGTGCTTGGCCCTGGCGCTGCCAGGCTGGGTTGTGCTTAGCCCTGGCGCTGCCAGGCTGGGTTGTGCTTAGCCCTGGCGCTGCCTGGCTGTGTTGTGCTTAGCACTGACGCTGCCAGGCTGGGTTGTGCTTAGCCCTGGCGCTGCCTGGCTGGGTTGTGCTTAGCCCTGGCGCTGCCAGGCTGTGTTGTGCTTGGCCCTGGCGCTGCCAGGCTGGTTTGTGCTTAGCCCTGGCGCTGCCAGGCTGGGTTGTGCTTAGCACTGGCGCTGCCAGGCTGGGTTGTGCTTAGCACTGGCGCTGCCAGGCTGGGTTATGCTTGGCCCTGGCGCTGCCTGGCTGTGTTGTGCTTGGCCCTGGTGCTGCCAGGCTGGGTTGTGCTTAGCCCTGGAGGTGCCAGGCTGGGTTGTGCTTAGCCCTGGCGCTGCCTGGCTGTGTTGTGCTTAGCCCTGGAGGTGCCAGGCTGGGTTGTGCTTAGCCCTGGCGCTGCCAGGCTGGGTTGTGCTTAGCCCTGGCGCTGCCAGGCTGGGTTGTGCTTAGCCCTGGCGCTGCCAGGCTGGGTTGTGCTTAGCCCTGGCGCTGCCAGGCTGGGTTGTGCTTAGCCCTGGCGCTGCCTGGCTGGGTTGTGCTTAGCACTGGCGCTGCCAGGCTGGGTTGTGCTTAGCCCTGGCGCTGCCAGGCTGGGTTGTGCTTGGCCCTGGCGCTGCCTGGCTGTGTTGTGCTTGGCCCTGGCGCTGCCAGGCTGGGTTGTGCTTAGCCCTGGCGCTGCCAGGCTGGGTTGTGCTTAGCACTGGCGCTGCCAGGCTGGGTTGTGCTTAGCACTGGCGCTGCCAGGCTGGGTTGTGCTTAGCCCTGGCGCTGCCAGGCTGGGTTGTGCTTAGCCCTGGCGCTGCCTGGCTGTGTTGTGCTTGGCCCTGGCGCTGCCTGGCTGTGTTGTGCTTAGCCCTGGAGGTGCCAGGCTGGGTTGTGCTTAGCCCTGGAGGTGCCAGGCTGGGTTGTGCTTAGCCCTGGCGCTGCCAGGCTGGGTTGTGCTTAGCCCTGGCGCTGCCAGGCTGGGTTGTGCTTAGCCCTGGCGCTGCCAGGCTGGGTTGTGCTTAGCCCTGGAGGTGCCAGGCTCTGAATTATCTTTCTTTATAGACAGTTTAAGAAAGCCGTGACTGATGCCATCATGTCCAGGAGAGCGATCCGAAATATGAACACATTGTGAGTAATGGGGTCGGGGGCAGGGGGGGCAGTGATGGGAGGAACAGGAGAAAGATGGTAGAGAGAGGACAGATGGGGAGGGGGGAAGCGCACAGTAGATCTATAGTACATAGACCATTAGTAAGTGTGCCTTTAAATAATGCCACTCCCCCAAACACCCCCCAGCAGTATTGGAGAATGGAACATTCCAAAGGCTTTGTTGACAAGTGTCCACGGCAAAAGGCCCAGCCTATCGGATCGCGGCATCCTTGGAAGTTCCATTTCTGTGGGGGGGGCGCAGACTGCACTAGTCTGGTTGGTGGCAGTGTACGTCTGTAATGAAGGAGGTCTTGATAATTACTGCAGATACCCAGATGCCTCGGAGGAGGAGCTCCAGGCCATGGACAATGTGTGTATAATCTGCAGGGAGGAGATGCTGACGGGAGCCAAGAGGCTGCCGTGTAACCACATATTCCACACCAGGTAAGGCTGCACGTCCCGTGGCCGGCAGCGTGTCCCTCCCCCTGCGGAGCGGCAAACTGCCCCCCCCCCCTCACCGCCACTGGGTGCAGTGACGCTACTCTCTGTATCCAGCTGCCTGCGCTCCTGGTTCCAGAGACAGCAGACCTGCCCCACCTGCCGCATGGATGTGCTCCGCGCCTCCCTGCCTGCTCAGCCCCAGGCACCCGCTGACCAGGGTGATCCTGGCCAGCAGCAGCAGGCTCCTCCACATCCCACCCCCATCGTCCCACCGCAGCCGAACTGTAAGTAAAGTGGCGCCTTCCATGTCTCGTCCCCTTTTAATGTTTCCAGCTCCCTGATTGGCTGATTTTCTGCAGCCGGAATGTTCCGTCCCGGACTGCTTGGAATCCTTGAGCCTCATAAAGGACGTAATCAGAGATCCAAAAGTGTCGCTTGTCACTGTCATTCTTTCATTCATTAAATCTCTCTCCTACCCCTATCCATTCTTTTCTCCTATCGCTCTTAGTTCCTCCTGGGATCCTCCCTCCTTTCCCTCCAGGGATGTTCCCTTTCTGGCCTCCTCTGGGTCCTTTCCCTCCTGCGCCTGGGGCCCCTGGAGCCAACCCCCCTGAAGAGGCAAACGCAGGACCCTCCACTGGTAAGACACCTCCTAATACATAGTGACACGTCCCCCACACCTTCTCCTAATACACAGGGACACCCCCCCCCCCATCCTCCTAATACACAGGGACACGTCCCGCCTGGCCCCCTGGACAAGGGACTTTTTTAAACCGCACCTGCGTCGCCCCAAAGGGTGTGAGCCATTTGCTGGCGTTGGCTTATCGGTGATGTTAAAGCTTCTCTATTTCAATCTGGAACTCGCCAGCCCTTTATCCCCTGTACCCAATTTTCCAACTCTGTCTATGAAATGTCAGTGAATTGACTGTATAACCCTGTGCTACTGTAACCATGTATTGTTATAACTCGGTGCCCAGGACATGCGCGAAAACGAGAGGTAACTCTCAGTGTATTACTTCCTGGTAAAACACGTCCCGCATCACCCCCTGCTAATACATAGGGACACGTTCCCCCTCGCCCCCTGCTAATACATAGGGACACATCCCCCCTCGCCCCCTGCTTATACACTGGGACACGTACCCCTCACCTTATAATACACAGGGATACTTCCCCTCCCTCGCCCCCTGCTAATACATAGGGACACGTCCTCCCTCGCCCCCTGCTAATACATAGGGACACGTCCCCCCTCGCCCCCTGCTAATACAAGGGACACGTCCCCCTCACCTTATAATACACAGGGATACGTCTCCTCCCTTGCCCCCTGCTAATACATAGAGACACGTCCCCCCCTCGCCCCCTGCTAATACATAGAGACACGTCCCCCCCTCGCCCCCTGCTAATACATAGGGACACGTCGCCCCCTGCTAATACATAGGGACGTGTCCCCCCTCGCCCCCTGCTAATAAATAGGGACATGTCCCCTCCCTCGGCTCCTGCTAATAAATAGGGACATGTCCCCTCCCTCGGCTCCTGCTAATACATAGGGACACGTCCCCCCCTCGCCCCCTGCTAATACATAGGGACACGTCCCCCCCTCGCCCCCTGCTAATAAATAGGGACATGTCCCCTCCCTCGGCTCCTGCTAATAAATAGGGACATGTCCCCTCCCTCGGCTCCTGCTAATACATAGGGACACGTCCCCGGCTAACACTCTTTCTCCCCCCTCTCTCGCAGCATCTGCTCCAAGACCTGGTGACGGTGCTGGAGTCAGTGGATCAGATTTATCCGCTGGGGCGGCCCTGCCAGGGTTTCCTTTCCCCCCTCCGTGGCTGGGAATGCCAATGCTGCCCCCTTTTGGTAAGTTGGTGTCTTGCGTGTCACCTGCGGTGGGAGGCACAGACTCCTAGCTTATTGTCAGTCACCATCTCCCCCTCCCCTCCTCACAGGTCTGCCCCCCATGCCTGTCCCCCCTGCCGGCTTTGCGGGGCTGACAGACGAGGAGTTGAGAGCAATGGAGGGACACGAGAGACGCAACCTGGAGGCCAGACTGCAGTGTCTGCAGAACATCCACACGCTGCTGGACGCGGCCATGATACAGATCAACCAGTACCTCACTGTGCTGTCCAACATCGGGTGAGCGCCAGCGGCAGTGCCAGCCTCCCCCACTACTACACCATGCCATGTATACACAGCACAGGTACAGCGCGGGCAGCGCCAGCCTCCCTCACACACACTACTACACCATGCCATGTATACACAGCACAGGTACAGCGCGGGCAGTGCCAGCCTCCCCCTCACACACTACTACACCATGCCATGTATACACAGCACAGGTACAGCGTGGGCAGTGCCAGCCTCCCCCTCACACACTACTACACCATGCCATGTATACACAGCACAGGTACAGCGCAGGCAGCGACAGTGCCAGCCTCCCCCTCACACACTACTACACCATGCCATGTATACACAGCACAGGTACAGCGCGGGCAGTGCCAGCCTCCCCCTCACACACTACTACACCATGCCATGTATACACAGCACAGGTAAAGCGTGAGCAGCGGCAGTGTCAGCCTCCCCCTCACACACTCCTACACCATGCCATGTATACACAGCACAGGTACAGTGCGGGCAGTGCCAGCCTTCCCTTCACACTACTACACCATGCCATGTATACACAGCGCAGGTACAGCGTGGGCAGTGCCAGTCTCCCCCTCACACACTACTACACCATGCCATGTATAGACAGCACAGGTACAGCGCGGGCAGCGGCAGTGCCAGCCTCTCCCTCACACACTACTACACCATGCCATGTATAGACAGCACAGGTACAGCGCGGGCAGTGCCAGCCTCCCCCTCACACACTACTACACCATGACATGTATAGACAGCACAGGTACAGCGCGGGCAGCGGCAGTGCCAGCCTCCCCCTCACACACTACTACATCATGGCATGTATACACAGCACAGGTACAGCGTGGGCAGCGGCAGTGCCAGCCTCCCCCTCACACACACTACTACACCATGCCATGTATACACAGCACAGGTACAGCGTGGGCAGCGGCAGTGCCAGCCTCCCGCTCACAAACTATTACACCATGCCATGTATACACAGCACAGGTACAGCGCGGGCAGCGGCAGTGCCAGCCTTCCCCTCACACACTACTACACCATGACATGTATAGACAGCACAGGTACAGCGCGGGCAGTGCCAGCCTCTCCCTCACACACTACTACACCATGCCATGTATACACAGCACAGGTACAGCGTGGGCAGCGGCAGTGCCAGCCTCCCGCTCACAAACTATTACACCATGCCATGTATACACAGCACAGGTACAGCGTGGGCAGCGGCAGTGCCAGCCTCCCGCTCACAAACTATTACACCATGCCATGTATGTACGGGACACACTCCCACACCTATTATGCTGATAATAATGAATTTGTGTCTTGTTTACCTTCTCGTTTTTTTATGTCTATACTCTGTATTCTTCTCTCTCCGTTAGCCCCCCTCTTCCCACCGTCCCCCCCACCGTCCCGCCACCTGACACTTCCGAAGCTGCGGCTCCTACAGTATCCCCTGAACCTGCTCCGTCCCCAGGTCCGTCCTCCACCCCTGCAGACGCTGGCGCCTCCTACCTGTCAGGTACATAATGGGCACCATTTTATAATCCCGTCTGTGAGACGTTATCACCTGAGCGGAGAATGCCGCTCGCCCTATGACGTTGAATGATACATTCAGTGTGTGAGAGTGCCTGCTTATAACCGTGGAGGATGTTGCCACTGACCCGTGGGTGTGAGGAGGAGGGGGGGTTTGTGTTAAAGACGACTTAGTCCTAGAGGTGCCTCACGACATACGGGTAACGCTTCTGCGTCTCTCTGCAGTCAGGTGACGGATGGGGCGTGTGGCAATGGGAAAACAAACAGCCTAAAATAATCAGACCCGGGATGAGATCCGGGCATTACTGGCCTCGGGCATTGAGCTCCTGCTGCCAGTGTTGGCCAGTAATGCCCTGTTCTTCTGGCTTTATTACTTCATTATAGATGCCGTGTGTGTGACACACCCCGTTATCACGTACACGTAACATGCTACTGACCCTGTTGACCTGTATTAAAACTCCTGTGGGGGGCACTTTTTTTTTTTATATAACCGAATTAAAGGACAGTGGCACAGGAAACGTGGCTTTTACTTTGTAATGTTGATTATAATACATTTCTACACAAAAGTAGAAGGTGGACGAAGTACATCTGTAAGTGGGCACATTTTTAGAGATACTTGCTTAATTTTCCCCTTTTTGTGTATTACTGTTACTATCTCAACAGTTTAGCACCCAACATACTTCTACACACTCACTGCCCTGCGCAGTCTGTCCTTCCAGTGCATATATTACATTTCCCTGCACTGTACAGACACACGGATTCTCCTTGGCACAGAGTTCAGTGAATAAAATGTCCCATGTCCCTTGAGTATTTTGCTCAGATCTCTTTGGGAGCGGTGTCGTGCTGCCGACGCGAACAGAAGACCACAGTGCAATATGTTTGCTTCCCACGGGATTACCACATTTCCACAAGTGCCTACTTACACTTTTTTCTTTCTAATCAGATCCTGTGCTGAAGCAGGAAGATTCCTTTTTTCTCTTCTCTCTTTGGCAGGAACAAATCCCCTCTCTGCTACTTGACCTTTTCCCAGTTATCAGGCGTCCGAATCTCCATCAACGTAAAAGAATTGCATGTAGTGTAAAAACGTTTGGCGTGTGATATGCACGCGGGACCTGGAATCAAACGGCAGAATTCAGTTGTTTTTTATTTTTATTTTTTTGTTCCTTTAAAAACTTGCTGTCCGCAACATGAGGTGGTGTTTCACAGCCGGGGTTGGCGCGTCTCTTTCCTGGTGGCTGTGCTTCGAAACCGAACCTGGATCACGTCCCCCTGAGGAAGTGACCAGGTTCGGTTGCGAAACGCGTTGGCTGCAGCTCGAGGGCGCTACGAGGGGCGGTGTAACGGTGATGTCATCGGCGGAAAGAAGGGCATGAGACGTGGCCGTGAGGAGACACGCCGAGCCCCGCTGTGACGCGTCATCTCATGTGGCGGACGCAAGTCTGGCTAGAAAGAAAAAATGGAAGTAGGCACTTGTGCAAATGGAGAAATACACAACTTGAGCGCTATACACAAAGCGATAATAATGCATATAATGTGTAAAGTATGTTATTAATAATGCAAAACATATACACAATCAATATAATGAATTTGTATAAGTGCAATGAGTGGTGAGTGACCACCTAACTCTGAGGTCCTGCAGCGGGGAGGTCACAAGGATCATCCTCATCCTACCCCGCATAGTCCTCCTCCTACCCCGCATAGTCCTCCTCCTACCCCGCATAGTCCTCCTCCTACCCCGCATAGTCCTCCTCCTACCCCGCATAGTCCTCCTCCTACCCCGCATAGTCCTCCTCCTACCCCGCATAGTCCTCCTCCTACCCCGCATAGTCCTCCTTGGTGCTGTTCTTCACTCCGTGTCGCATATAAGAAAAAAAATAAAGAAAGACACAGTGTATAACATCATACGTTTCAAGTGACAATGACACCTATGTGAACAGATGATTGGAACCGGATGTGGATACCTAAAGATAATTCACTTCAGATTATGGATGTTATCAGGGGACAGACCCATTAACCATTGGTACTGATAATAGGATGCACCCTCAGTGTCTGGGGTTTCAGTCAGATCTTGACCCCTTCATATTGGCACACCGTGCACATTATCACACAAATAAGGCGCTCCAATGGATTTGACTCACAAAAGGTATAATCTTGATGTTAAATAACTCTGGAAGTCAGTGGAATTCCCCAGCAGTGTAACATGGAAAAACCCAACATAGCACAGATCCACTGAGACACGAACATGTAATAAAACCTAGAAACACAGACATCTGGAGTGTCACTCACATACTACTTCATCCTTTGCACTTATCAGCACATTGAGCCCGGTTGAGGGCCCCTGGAATCGCCTTCCTCCCGGCCCGCTTTACTCACCGCTCTCACCGGCGTCTGTAACGGAGCGTTACGTGATGCGGAGGGTGAGGCTGGTAACGACAAACATCCTGCTCCTTATACCCGTGTTCAACTACCTGAGGGGGACCGTGGGTCTAACTGCGGGATATCGCGAGCAGCAAAGCGCGATCCTGGACAGCCAGCCGTCGAGAAGCTTGCGTCATTACACAATGGAGTGCGTGATGTCATTGCGGGAAGTGGGGGGATCCAGGAGGGGATACCAGCGTGGACACCCAGGCATCAGCCTCAGCTCCGTTACAGACGCCAGTGAGAGTGGTGAGTAAAGCGGTCCGGGAGGAAAGTGATTCCAAGGGCCCCCAACCAGGCTAAATGTGTTGGAAAGCGCTAAAGGATGAAGTAGTATGTGAGTGACGCTCCAGATGTCTGTGTTTCTAGGTTTTATTACATGTTCGTGTCTCAGTGGATCTGTGCTATGTTGGGTTTTTCCATGTTACACTGCTGGGGAATTCCACTGACTTCCAGAGTTATTTGACGTCAAGATTATACCTTTTGTGAGTCAAATCCATTGGAGCCCCTTATTTGTGTGATAATGTGCACGGTGTGCCATTATGAAGGGGTCAAGATCTGACTGAAACCCCAGACACTGAGGGTGCATCCTATTATCAGTACCAATGGTTAATGGGTCTGTCCCCTGATAACATCCATAATCTGAAGTGAATTATCATTAAGTATCCACATCCACATCCAGTTCCAACTACCTGTTCACAGAGGTGTCATTGTCACTTGCACTGTATGATATTATACACTGTCTTTCTTTATTCTTCTCTTATATACTGCACGGAGTGAAGAACAGCACCAAGGAGGACAATTTTTCTATAAGAACTGGTGAAAATGTGCTAATCCTATGGGTCTAGCTCTGAGTGTGTTTATTTCGTTTTATCCCTGTAGTTCCTGCTGAATCGGTCAGCGCTGAGCTTCTGAACCCCCCACAGGAAGCCCCTTCAACAGAAGAACCAGACACTGCAGAATTGCGCAGACGCAGACTCCAGAAACTAGAGACGGCTCCTCCTGAATTAGACTGACCACCCCCCTTTCTTTTTCAACCTTCCGCCATCTTTTTATCTCCCGGTGAATTGAACAGGCCAATTATGCCTCTGCAGGAGAAATTGAGCTTACAGGAGGACTCCACTCAGAGCCCCGAAACCTTTGCTCTGGACTCCTATAAATATATATATTTTTTAAGGACATGTGAAGGGCTGCATTAAGGCAGACGCTCGTTAAGTGACGAAGGACTGCCAGCCTCGTTAATATCGTGTTGGACTCATTTCAGTAAAATTAAAGTTCTGGTCTTCCTGTGTCTTATTCTTCAGGGCAGTTTTGTTGAGCGATTTTTTTGTTCTGTTTGGCATTAACCCGATAAGTTATTGTTTTATTGGGTTCATCCCATGTAGGAACAAGGGGAGAGGATGACAGTGATGATTGTAAGGGGGTTAGAAGATCTCAGCTCCAGTCTTCAAGACCCCCCCCTCCTCCCCCCACCCACCCTCCTCCCCCACCCACCCTCCTCCCCCCCACCCTCCTCCCCCCCCACCCTCCTCCCCCCCCACCACCCTCCTCCCCCCCCACCACCCTCCTCCCCCCCCACCACCCTCCTCCCCCCCACCCTCCCTCCTCCCCCCCACCCTCCTCCTTCCCCCCCCCCCCACCCTCCTTCCCCCCCACCCTCCTTCCCCCCCACCCTCCTCCTTCCCCCCCCCCACCCTCCTCCCCCCCCCCCACCACCCTCCTCCCCCCCCCCACCACCCTCCTCCCCCCCCCCACCACCCTCCTCCCCCCCCCCCCACCACCCTCCTCCCCCCCCCACCACCCTCCTCCCCCCCCCCACCACCCTCCTCCCCCCCCCACCCTCCTCCTCCTCCCCCCCCCACCCTCCTCCTCCTCCCCCCCCCCACCCTCCTCCTCCCCCCCCACCCTCCTCCTCCCCCCCACCACCCTCCTCCCCCCCACCCCCCCCCTCCCCCACACCCTCCTTTCCCCCCTACCCCACCCTCCTTTCCCCCCTACCCCACCCTCCTTTCCCCCCCCTACCCCACCCTCCTTTCCCCCCCCTACCCCACCCTACCCCACCCTCCTTTCCCCCCCCCCCACCCTCTTTCCCCCCCCCCTCCTTCCCCCCCCCCCCCACCCTCCTTTCCCCCCTACCCCACCCTCCTTTCCCCCCTACCCCACCCTCCTTTCCCCCCTACCCCACCCTCCTTTCCCCCCTACCCCACCCTCCTTTCCCCCCTACCCCACCCTCCTTTCCCCCCCCCCCCACCACCCTCCTTTCCCCCCCCCCCACCACCCTCTTTCCCCCCCCCACCCTCTTTCCCCCCCCCACCCTCTTTCCCCCCCCCCCCCCCCCCCCACCACCCTCCTCCTCCCCTCCCTCCTCCTCCCCTCCCTGAAAACCTGGCCTGTTGGACGTGATCTTGAAGACTGAAAGGGAGAAACTTATCCTATATGATTCCTAAATGTTCCACCATGAACCCTTCATCTGTAATATTACATTTTGGCTGTGACAGGGTTAACGTTCTCTTAATGAGTTGTGTGTTTTATGAAGTGATGAGCTAAGGAGTGGTTATATGGGGGAAAGCTATTAGGAGGGGTTATAGGGGGCAGTTATATAGAGCAATTGGTTTTCTAGAAGGGGGTATTAGGGGGGAGGGGCTATATGGAGCAACAGGACAAGGTTTTTTATAGGGAGATCAATTGTTATTTGCAGGTTAGAGTTAATACATTTGGAAAAAATATAGACGTAGTACATAGCAGATGAATATGAAAGCATAACAAATACTTTCAGGTAAAGAGACGTATCAGAAAAATAGCAGCGAAGTCGTTTTCTATAAATAAGAGCAGCGTCAAACCACTGAGAAGTTACACAGCAATTAGATCATTAATACAAGGTAGATCAAATGAATACATTTTAAGGGAAATGTTTTTAAACAGATCACACGTGAATTGAATCATTAAAAATAACTTCCATTTCCCATTTGAATCATTAAATGATAGAATATGTTCAGAAATCCGTTTCAAGTTAAAATGCAGCTAAAAATAGTTGGAAAACAGTACCTTAAATAGCAAATTGCAGGCAAAAGATGAATAAATTGCACGTTAGAAATAAAACATATGTCTTACAAAGTTGTAGATTGAAGTAGTAGGTAAAAATAAATGATATATATATATATATTTTAAAAAATGTTGCTATTAATTGGTGGGTTGCCCTTAAACAAGATGGCCGCCGATGGCCTCAGCGTGGAATGCGTTGCCAGCACTTCGTATACAAGTCTTACTCCGGCTCATGCCCATTGGCCGGCGCTGTAAGAGCGGCTCCTGCCCATTGGCCGGCGCTGTAAGAGCGGCTCCTGTCCATTGGCCGGCCCTGTAAGAGCGGCCGGTTGGTTCCGCCCACCCTGGGTATTGTCACAGAAGCAAAATGGCGGCGAACCGGAGCCTACACGCAGGTCTGAGCATACAATGGGGGCAATGCTCTGCAGGGGACGGGGTTGATGATCTGCAGACCGGGGGGCAAGTGTGCAATGCTTTGCAGGGAGGGGTGTAATGGAGCATTCCATGGCGGGGGTAAGGGTACAGTGCTTTGCAGGGAGGGATAAGGATGCAATCATCTGCAGAGAGGGTTATAATGGAGCAGTGCTTTGCAGTAAGGGATAAGGATGCAATCATCTGCAGAGAGGGTTATAATGGAGCAGTGCTTTGCAGTAAGAGATACGGATGCAATCATCTGCAGAGAGGGTTATAATGGAGCTGTGCTTTGCAGTAAGGGATAAGGATGCAATATTCTGCAGGGAAGGGATGTAATGGGGTGATGCCCTGTAGTGCGGACGTGAAAAGGTAAGATGCTCTGTATCAGCAGAACAGCTAGATGCAACGCACTGCAGAACTCAGTACTCAGTACTGAATTTGTAAGCTGCGACACTCTGCGGATCTCGGTACAATTGGAAGCTACGACGCTCTGCGCCTCAGTACATTTGTTAGTTACGATGCTCTGCGGCTCAATACACTTGTTAGGTGCGGCTCTTACTTCAAACATGAGATGCAGAGCTCTGTATCACTTTAGCAGTTAGGTGCAATGCTCTGCGGCTCTATACAGATGGATGCTCTGTTTCCCCCACTTAGGTTACTTCCCGCGGCCCCCTTTACGCGGCAGGCGCCCTTTACTCGGCATCAGGCCCCCATTACTCGGCATCAGGCCCGGCTTTCCCCCTCCACGGTCACCAGAGATCCCCTTAGCCAGTGAGGAGAGCCCTGGTAGCGACGATTCCAATGATGCAGGGGAGCCGGACCTGCCCCCCAACTTCAGCGGGCTCTGGGATGCTGCCCAGGAAAGCCCCCACGACTTCAACATCTGGATTAAGCTCCTGGAGTTTGTGGAAAAGGAGGTGAGGCGTGCACTGCGGTCAGGATGGGCAACTCCAGTTCTCCAGGACCACCAACATAGCTGTCACAATGTCACTTTCCCCCTCAGAACTGCCTGATCGCCGGTAGGAAGGCCTATGATGCGTTTCTCACGCGGTTTCCGTATTGTTACGGCTACTGGAAAAAATATGCAGACGCGGAGCATCACTTCAAAAATGAGGTGGAGACTGGAGAGGTACGAGTAACACAATGTGACCCTCCCAGCGCTGAATGACACTGACACAGACAGAAGGGAGCTATGAGTCTGTCCCATCCCCTGCAGGGTGACAGTCAGAAGGGAGTTATGAGTCTGTCCCTCCCCCCGCAGGGTGACACAGTGAAACAGACAGAAGGGAGCTATGAGTCTGTCCCTCCCCCCGCAGGGTGACACAGTGAAACAGACAGAAGGGAGCTATGAGTCTGTCCCTCCCCCTGCAGGGTGACACAGACAAAAGGGAGCTATGAGCCTGTCTCTCACCCCGCAGGGTGACAGGAGCTAAGAGTCTGTCCCTCCCCCCGCAGGGTGACAGTGACACAGACAGATGGAAGCTATGAGTCTGTCCCTCCCCCGCAGGGTGACAGACAGAAGGGTGCTATGAGTCTGTCCCTCCCCCTCCCCCCCTGCAGCGTGACACAGTGACACAGACAGAAGGGAGCTATGAGTCTGTCCCTCCCCCCGCAGCTTGGCACAGTGACAGACAGAAGGGAGCTATGAGCCTGTCCCTCCCCCCGCAGGGTGGCACAGTGACGGTCTCTGTGTGTTCCCTTTGTGTAGGTCTACTCCCGCGCTCTGCAGTCTTTTCCCCTGTGTGTGGATTTGTGGATACAATACATCATATACCTGAAGGACACCCTGGATATGACACTCCCGGAGTCTGCAGAGAGAGTGCGAGGGTGAGAGGGGGGACCATGTGTGTAAAAGGGGGGGGGGTTGTACCCTGTGTGTGTGTGTGTGTATATATATATATATATGTATTTTTGTCGGTATATGTCTGTATATTTTTCTGTGTTTACCAGACACCTGCAAAAACGTGGGTGTGTATATATATAAATCTATATCTCAACCTAGAAATAAGTTATTACTAAGACACAGAAACTATCTCGATTGCCATATCCACTGACCAATAGCGAGACACTCGAATTGCCACCCGCTGGGGGTATATATACCATCACCAACCTGAGGGATTGAGCAGGGGGTGTTTCTTTTTCCTGCCACTGTTGCAGTGTACACGGTGGTAAGATTGGTCCTTCACTGCACAGGTCTCGGGCTGTGTGATTTCATCTCCAACCCTGCCACCAGACTCTAATTGTATACAGTATCATAACCCAGTGAGGCCACATCATTAGTACATAGGAGCCTGCTGTAGGTAACCGGCCAGCATATCCATAGTTTGGCTTGTTGTCCGGCATATGTGTTTTGCCCTAGTATTTGGCATTACGCGCATACCTCATCCATCCCACTGAGTACGTCCTATACAGGTGCAACTGCCTGTTGTGAACCGCTGTCCGAGGACATTCCGCTTGAGTCCCCAGCAGGCTGTAATGTACCATCGGATTAACCCAGCGGGGGTCCCTCATATGCTTCTTTAAGCAAGTGTGTCTTAAGGTGGGTCTTAAAGGTGGATAGAGAGGGTGCTAGTTGGGTACTGAGGGGAAGGGCAGTCAGTGAAAAAGGTTTAAGGCGGGAGAGGGCTTTAGATACAAAGGGGGTAGAGAGAAGACATCCTTGAGAAGAACGTAAGAGTCGGGATGGTGCATAACGAGAAATTAGGGCTGAGATGTAAGGAGGGGCAGAAGAGTGTAAAGCTTTAAAAGTGAGGAGAAGAATGGAGTGTGAGATGCGGGATTTGATCGGAAGCCAGGAGAGGGATTTCATGAGGGGAGACGCTGAGACAGATCTCGGAAAGAGTAGAGTGATTCTGGCAGCAGCATTTAGGATAGATTGTAGGGGAGACAGGTGAGAGGCAGGAAGGCCGGACAGCAGGAGGTTACAGTAATCAAGACGGGAGACAATGAGGGCCTGAGTCAGTTTTAGCAGTCGAGCAACAGAGGAAAGGGCGTATCTTTGTTATATTGCGGAGGAAAAAGCGACCAGTTATAGAAATGTTTTGAATGTGAGGGGCGAATGTGAGAGAGGAGTCGAGTGTGACCCCTAGGCAGCGTGCTTGGGCTACTGGGTGAATGATCGTAGTTCCAACAGTAATGTGGAAGGAGGTAGTAGGGCCAGGTTTGGGAGGAAGTATGAGGAGCTCTGTTTTAGCCATGTTGAGTTTAAGGCGACGGAGGGCCATCCAAGATGATATAGCAGAGAGACATTCAGAAACTTTGGTTTGTACAGCAGGTGTAAGGTCGGGTGTTGAAAAGTATATTTGTGTGTCGTCAGCATCGAGGTGATATTTAAACCCAAAAGATGTCATTAGGTCACCTAGAGAGAGGTGTGTAAAGAGAAAAGAGAAGAGGTCCCAGGACAGAGCCCTGGGGTACCCCCACAGAGAGATCAATAGAGGAGGAGGTGTTAGCAGAAGAGACACTGAAAGTACGATGGGAGAGGTAGGATGAGATCCAGGATAGAGCTTTGTTCCGAATACCAAGAGTATGGAGAATGTGGAGGAGAAGAGGGTGGTCCACAGTGTCAAATGCTGCAGAGAGGTCAAGTAACATGAGCAGAGTGTAATGACCTCTGTCTTTGGCAGCATGGAGGTCGTCAGTTATTTTAGTGAGGGCTGTTTCCGTGGAGTGAGCAGTGCGGAAGCCAGATTGTAGAGGGTCTAGGAGAGAATAGGTGTTGAGAAAATGGAGCAAGCGAGAGAATATAAGACGTTCAAGGAGTTTAGAGGCAAAAGGCAGGAGGGAGACAGGTCGATAGTTAGAAAGACAGGTAGGGTCAAGCTTGCTGTTTTTGAGCAATGGTATGACTGTTGCATGTTTGAAGGAGGATGGAAAGGTTCCAGAGCAGAGGGAGGAGTTAAAAATGTGTGTGAGCGTAGGGATTATAGTAGGAGCAAGAGGTTTTAGGAGATGGGAGGGAATGGGGTCAAGAGGGCAAGTGGTAGAGAGGGAAAGAGGCGATCAACAGCGACACATCCTCTGAGACAGTGGAAAAAGAGTCAAGGCAGGCAGGAGGAGAGTTAGGAAGAGGTGTAGGATGGGAGGAAGAAACAGAGGGGATGTTCTGCCGTATGGATTCCACCTTTTCCTTAAAATAGTTAGCAAAGTCTTGAGCGGAGATGGAGGAAGGAGAGGCAGCTGAGGGTGGTTTGAGTAGAGTATCAAAGACAGAGAACAGTCGGCGTTTGTTAGACTTGTGCATGTTGATTAGTGCAGAAAAGTAGGCTTGTTTAGCTTGCGAGAGGGCAGAGTTGAAACAGGATAGCATACATTTGTAGTGAAGGAAGTCTGCGAGAGTGTGAGACTTCCTCCAGAGGCGTTCAGAGGAACGAGTGGAGGAACGCAGCATGCGTGTGTGGGAATTTAGCCAGGGTCTAGGGTTAGAAGGGCGAGTGCGGCAGAGAGAAAGTGGGGCATGTAAATCAAGAGAGGAGGACAAGGCAGAGTTATATTTCCTGACCAGGTTGTCAGGGTCTGTAGCAGAGCTGAGAGAGGAGAGGGAGAAGCGTAAAGTGGACTCAAAGTCAGGTAAGTGAATAGAGAGCAGGTTTCTGCAGAACCGGGGGGGGTAGATGGAGGTGGAGAAGGGGAGAAGCGAGATAGAGAGAATGAGATGAGATGATGGTCAGAGAGAGGAAAAGGGGAAATGGAGAAATCGGAGAGAGTGAAGTTCTTAGTGAAAACCAGGTCTAAGTAGTGGCCATCCTTGTGGGTGCTGGCTGCAGTCCACTGTTGAAGGCCAAAAGAAGAGGTTAGAGAAAGAAAGCGGGAAGCCCAAGTGAGAGAGGGGTCATCAATGTGGCAATTGAAGTCCCCAAGGAGAAGAACAGGGGAGTCTGAGGAGAGGAAGAAAGAGAGCCAGGATTCAAAGTGAGAGAGAAAGGCAGAAGGGGGATGAGTAGAGGTAGGTGGGCGATAGATGACCGGGAGAGGAGAGAAGATCTGGACAGTGTGAGCCTCAAAGGAGGGAAAAGCAAGAGATGGAGGAATAAGAAGGGTTCGGTAACGGCAGAGAGAGGAGAGCAGGAGCCCCACACCTCCACCCTTGCCGTCAGTACATGGAGTGTGGGAGAAGGAAAGGCCACCATAAGAGAGGGCAGCTTCCAGAGCAGAGTCGGAGTGAGTGAGCCAGGTCTCAGTTATAGCAAATAGGAGCAGAGAGTGAGAGAGAAAGAAGTCATGCACAGAGAGGAACTTGTTAGAAAGGGAGCGAGCATTCCAAAGGGCACAGGAGAAAGGGAGAGAGGAGGGAGGGTGGCAGGGGATGGGTATGAGGTTAAAGGGGTTGACACCAGAAGGAGTAGAGGTTGCAATTGGCAGACGAGGACGAGCGCATGTAGGAATCAGGCAGGGACCAGGATTGGGAGAGATATCCCCAGAAGCAAGGAGGAGAAGCATGGAAAGAAAGAGGATGTCTGAGGATGATTTGTAAGGGTGTTTTTTAGTGCAGGGGATATAGCTGTGTGGTGTCAGAGGACGCAGGTAAGAAAGGAGTTCATGTGAGCTGAGAAGTGGGGAAGGAAGGAGAGATGGAGATATATGAATAGAGTTAGAGACATACTGAGGCTGAGGCGACGTCGCGTCAAAAACAATTGCATTGTCGCCGTCGTCTGCACTTATAGTGCACGACCAAGCAACAGCGCTACCAAAAATCTGGTAATCATGGTTATTTGATTTTAGTTTTTTTCAGCAACGGTCTCCCCTTATGGCCAATCAGAGAGCTTCTCTGTCCCTCTGCCTTCCCCTTTTATGACGTCACTGGCCTTGTAGCCAACGACGTCGCCTAAACTTCAGATACAACTATCGCAATGCTGACGGGTGACGTCATCGGTCGCGTCGCTGTCGCCGGTACTATAAGCGCAGCTTTAGTCTTCAGTATCTAAGAAGGTAGTAACGGATGCTTAACATTGCTCCCTTCTTATACGCTCAGGACAAAGAGCTATAAATTATTTCTCTTGCCTACGGTAACTAGACTAAATGACATACCTGTTTCTCACAAAGATAAAACACACACTGATTTTCTCAGGAAGATAAAGAACTCAGAAAAATGTCTCTCTTTCTAGCACTGATATATATCAGAAAATATAAATCACAGACAAGAATCCTAGGAACTGTTTAAAATAAGACAGAGCTATACAAGAGAGAGCAAATGGAAATATTACTGTATACTCATTTGCATGTCTTAGACAGGTCAGCAACCCCGCCTTTCACCATTATCACACAGCACTTCCACTGCAGCCAGGGATTCTGGGAAATGACATGCAAATGAGCACACAGTGCCACTTTTTGCTTCAAAACCATTTTTAACATGGTTCCCTATATGCTTAAGCTTGCTGCATGGTCACAGCTCTAAGCTCCAGTGACGCCTCTCCCACCCCTGCAGTGTATGGGGGGGGATAATGCCCGTCCCCCAGTGACGCCTCTCCCACCCCTGCAGTGTATGGGGGGGGGGGTAATGCCCGGTCCCCAGTGACGCCTCTCCCACCCCTGCAGTGTTTGGGAGGGGGGTAATGCCGGCCCCCAGTGACGCCTCTCCCACCCCTGCAGTGTTTGGGAGGGGGGTAATGCCGGCCCCCAGTGACGCCTCTCCCACCCCTGCAGTGTATGGGGGAGGGGTAATGCCGGCCCCCAGTGACGCCTCTCCCACCCCTGCAGTGTTTGGGGGGGGGGGGGTAATGCCGGCCCCCAGTGACGCCTCTCCCACCCCTGCAGTGTTTGGGGGGGGGGGTAATGCCGGCCCCCAGTGACGCCTCTCCCACCCCTGCAGGGTATTTAAGTCGGCGGTGGCGAGTGCGGGGCTGAATTTCCACTCGGACAAGCTGTGGGAGTTGTACACAAAGTGGGAGGCGGAGCAGGGGAATCTGCGAGCTGTCACCGCGCTGTATGACCATGTGCTACGTGTCCCGACCAATCTCTACCGGCAGCACTACGACAGGTGAGGGGATCGTCTGTCTCTATCTCCCATCCCCCGCTCTCTTTCTATCGCCCCCCGCCCCAACTCTCTTCTCTCTCCCCTTTCCCTCCAGTTTTAAGGAGCACGTCTCCTCTAACCCCCCCCGGGACATCCTTACCCCGGAGGAATTCCAGTGGATCCGCACCAAGGTAGTGTCCGAGCAGGAGAACGACCAGATAGCCACTGATGACTCTCCCACTGCAGCGGAGGACGACACCGCCGCCGTGCCCGAGGACCCTGTCTCGGTGTGTATACGCATATATAGCTCTGGGAAATACAGCGGCCACAGGGGTCCCCATCACTGCATGATAGTCATAGGGATATACAGGTGTAATACATATAGTGACCACAGGGTGTCACCGTCACTGCATGATGGTCATAGGGATATACAGGTGTAATACATATAGTGACCACAGGGTGTCACCGTCACTGCATGATAGTCATAGGGATATACAGGTGTAATACATATAGTGACCACAGGGTGTCACCGTCACTGCGTGATACCCATAGGGATATACAGGTGTAATACATATAGTGACCACAGGGTGTCACCGTCACTGCATGATAGTCATAGGGATATACAGGTGTAATACATATAGTGACCACAGGGGGTCCCCATCACTGCATGATAGTCATAGGGATATACAGGTGTAATACATATAGTGAACCACAGGGTGTCACCGTCACTGCATGATGGTCATAGGGATATACAGGTGTAATACATATAGTGACCACAGGGTGTCACCGTCACTGCATGATAGTCATAGGGATATACAGGTGTAATACATATAGTGACCACAGGGTGTCACCGTCACTGCATGATAGTCATAGGGATATACAGGTGTAATACATATAGTGACCACAGGGTGTCACCGTCACTGCATGATGGTCATAGGGATATACAGGTGTAATACATATAGTGACCACAGGGTGTCACCGTCACTGCATGATAGTCATAGGGATATACAGGTGTAATACATATAGTGACCACACGGTGTCACCGTCACTGCATGATAGTCATAGGGATATACAGATGTAATACATATAGTGACCACAGGGTGTCACCGTCACTGCATGATAGTCATAGGGATATACAGATGTAATACATATAGTGACCACAGGGTGTCACCGTCACTGCATGATAGTCATAGGGATATACAGGTGTAATACATATAGTGACCACAGGGTGTCACCGTCACTGCGTGATACCCATAGGGATATACAGGTGTAATAGACAGTGACCACAGGGTGTCACTGTCACTGCGTGATACCCATAGGGATATACAGGTGTAATACACACACTGATCACGGGGGGGAGAGAGGTGGTGTGTATCACTTGTGATCACGTTCACACGTGTCAGGTCTGCAACCGTGCTTTGCACCATTATCTCCTAGCATATAGTACTTCCTACTGCAGCAAGGGATTCTGGGAAATGACATGTAACATCAGCACAGTGTCGCCTTTTGCATGGACCCCTACAGACTTGTGGCTGCCGCAGAGCCTGGCTTAAGGAATCCCCGGCTGCAGTGGAGATAATGGGGAAGAGCAGGATACAGACCGGCCTGAGACTTGGAATTTGACGTTTATTTGCTGTATGCGATACGGTGGAGGGTGTTTGTCATTTATTTTTATTTTTACCCACCACAACTTATTTAAGGTATAGTTATACAGTGGAGGTTTTTTGTCACCTTTTTCACCCACCATAACTTAAAAGGTGGAAGGCAGGGGTGCGCAAAATTCCTGCGCTGCGCCTCCGCCCACCCCCCGCCTGCTCTCTCCCTGTGTCAAGCCCCCCTGCCCCCGTTACCTCAAATGATGCTCGGGGTCATGTGACGTCATTTGACGATGCGTGGACTGGAGCCAGGTAAATGAGCAGGGCCCCCCCCAAAAAAAGTCGTGTGTGTGTGTGTGTGTGTACAGGAACTCTGATGCAGGTAGAAAAAGAGAGAAAAAAAGAGAAAATAGTGCAACACAGTTTAATCAATAAAAAACGGAGCAAAGAAGCTCAGGCCACTCACATATTATAGATGTAAATACGGCAATGTGACCACTCGGGTCCTGCAGCGGTGTTCAGCTGTTAAAACGGAGCGAGGGGAGTCTTTGTACATCAAACAGCAATTTCTCACGCTGCCTACTTCCGGATTCGGGTGACGTCATCAGTCTCGACAGCCAATGGGGATTCGGAACTCGTCTCAGACCAAGCCCCCCGGATACGCCGATATCGCCGATTGAAGGCAGCAAGTACTCAACTCAAATTTAAAACCACCGCTCCAAGCCGGCACACTGCAGGGGATGGTATTCCACAAGTGGCTCCAACTACCCTACGCGTTTCATTCGGGTGAAACCGAACTTCCTCAGGGGTGTATGAATGCAGAATGCAGAGTCCAGTTAAAATAGTCCCTAGGGGCGTCGACGTCATGACGCAAAAGGGGCCGGCGCAACAGTGACCGGTTCATAGCGAAGTAGTACAATAAATCATTTACATATATAAACAACACTACCATTATACAAACGGATATTAAAACACACAGAAAAATTATAATATCTAGAACTGGAGAAAATAATACATTCTGGGAGAGATGATGTATGTAGAGAATCTGGATAAAACAAACAAAATATTAGTAGACGAAAAGACATGTAACTAATGCACTCACAGAGAGAATCTGACCACATAAAACTCTAAAAATATAATAACGACTTGAGTGCAGAGGTACTGATCTGATCTAAATGTCAAATAGATATATAAAGTACTGATAAAGTCTATATTACATTTAAAAAATGAAATAATTGTCCACAACATCTTTTAGAAAATAACTAAATTTAAAAATATTAAAACTTTTAATTAAAAACATATACAAAATTAAACTCCCTGAATTGGAGATAATGATACTATAGACGAGATAATAAATTACACCGTTAAATCAGATTAGCATTAAGACAAGCAAAGGGGACCAGATATTGAATGAGCATAGTAATATTAGTGCAAAAAGGAGACTAGATCTCTCTCTATGTTTAGACCTAAAGGTTTAAGAGTTTTTAGCTTGTGTATCCAGAAGGTTTCTTGTTGGGAAACTTCCTGGATACGATTGCCACCCGTCCAGTGTGGTTTCACAATGTCAATACGCTGGTATAAGAGACCCAAAGGGTTACACTGATGCACTAACTTAAAGTGCAAGGACACGTTATGGCTCTGTAACCCATTAGTAATATTTCCAATAAGCTCCAATATCCTGACACGTAGAGGTCGGATAGTACCACCTACATATTGAAGTCCGCAGGGACATTGGAGCAGATAAACGACTGAACCGTTTTTACAATTAATACAATTCTTCATTTTAAAAGTCTCCTTAGAAACATTGGATGAGAAGCGGTCAGATGTAATTTTAGCATATCCACAGGCCTTGCACTTTGGGTGAGAAACCTAAAGGGTTTGTTTAAATGCACAGCCAGGTATTCTCAATGGGTAATGGTTTTAAGAGAATGGGAGCTAGTTTATCTTTCAAATTCCGTGCCTGCGAATAAACCACTTGTGCTCGATCTGGTAGAAAATCTTTTAAAATGTGGTCACCCAATAGTTATTTTCTAAAAGATTTTGTGGACAATTATTTCATTTTTTAAATGTAATATAGACTTTATCAGTACTTTATATATCTATTTGACATTTAGATCAGATCAGTACCTCTGCACTCAAGTCGTTATTATATTTTTAGAATTTTATATGGTCAGATTCTCTGTGAGTGCTTTAGTTACATGTCTTTTCGTCTACTAATATTTTGTTTGTTTTATCCAGATTCTCTACATACATCATCCCTCCCAGAATGTATTATTTTCTCCAGTTCTAGATATTATAATTTTTCTGTGTGTTTTAATATCCGTTTGTATAATGGTAGTGTTGTTTATATATGTAAATGATTTATTGTACTACTTCGCTATGAACCCGTCACTGTTGCGCCGGCCCCTTTTGCGTCATGACGTCGACGCCCCTAGGGACTATTTTAACTGGACTCTGCACTCTGTATTCATACACCCCTGAGGAAGTTCGGTTTCACCCGAATGAAACGCGTAGGGTAGTTCGAGCCACTTGTGGAATACCATCCCCTGCAGTGTGCCGACTTGGAGCGGTGGTTTTAAATTTGAGTTGAGTACTTGCTACCTTCAATCGGCGATATCGGCGTATCCGGGGGGCTTGGTCTGAGACGAGTTCCAAATCCCCATTGGCTGTCGAGACTGATGACGTCACCCGAATCCGGAAGTAGGCAGCGTGAGAAATTGCTGTTTGATGTACAAAGACTCCCCTCGCTCCGTTTCAACAGCTGAACACCGCTGCAGGACCCCGAGTGGTCACATTGCCGTATTTACATCTATAATATGTGAGTGGCCTGAGCTTCTTTGCTCCGTTTTTTATTGATTAAACTGTGTGCCACTATTTTCTCTTTTTTCTCTCTTTTTTCTCTCTTTTTGTTATACCTGCATGAGAGTTCCTGTCTCCAGATTCCCTGAGTGATCACCCCATACAACCAGCGGAGTTTGCGCTTTCAGTGCTTCTGTACCATATCCTGAGGGGTTTCCGAATCCCTACACCAGCAGCATCTCCATTGGTGATATTAATTAGTATTTGTTCAATTTTGATTTAATTTGTATATAGGGTTTGCGCTTCACGTAAACAAAGTTTGGTGCTTATCCCATAACACAATAATAGACCATATGATACCAGTTGAAGCACAACATCAAGGGACAGCACTCAGGTAACAAGGGACAGCACACAAGTAACAAGGGACAGCACACAGGTAAGTTGATCACAAGTTCTTTGTATTGAAAAAAAGACAATACTTTTCCAATACAAAGAACCTGTGATCAATTTACCTGTGTGCTGTCCCTTGATGATGTGCTTCAACCGGTATCGTGTGTGTGTGTGGTGTGTGTGTGGTGTGTACACACATACGCACACGCACACGTGCACACACACGTACGTACGCACACACACGCACAAGTACGCACGCACACGTAATGCGCACACACACATACGTATGCGCACACACGCACGTACGCGTGCACACACACGTACGCGTGCACACACACGTACGCGCTCTCACACACGTATGCGCGCACACATATACATACATACACACACACACAACAGCCACCAGGTGTCACCATAACTGCAATACCCATAGGATTGTTCAGGTACAGGATGCCTGTGACAGGGTAAATAAAAGCCACCAGTTATATGCCTGAAAAACCTATGTCTAGTCTGCAGTGCAGCACTGACTAGGTTAACTTCAGCTGGGAACCTCAGGACAATTAGTTGGATCCCAGCTGCCTAATCAAGGTGTGTTAAAACCCAGGCTATAGACACATGGATCTTGGTTGTTGATGAGAGAGGAGTAAGCTGCTGCTAAAGAGATTTCCTGATACAAGGTCTGATAAACAAAGTAACTGAATTATAAACTGTCTGTCTCCTGCTTAGAAAAGGGATTGCTGCCTGAGTTACACACTGTCTGCTAAAGAGAAACTGTTTTGTTTTTGCTGAAGAAAAGCTATTTTTGTTTTGTGTGTTGTATATCTGTTAAGGCTAAATAAATAAGCCTTGGCAAGAAACACACGTCTGTAGTTGCATGTACCCTGCAACATATGGTGTAAAGAATTGGGAAGGTTTTTTTCAAAAGGCTCCTGCAGTTAAAGGGACACACACACACACACACACACAAATGGAAGAAATGTTGAAAGAGTTTCTGTGTGAGCAAACCAGACAGCAGGGACAGTTAATGCAGGAGCAGACCAAACAGCAGGGACTGTTAATGCAGGAGCATACCAAACAGCAGGGACAGTTAATGCAGGAGCAGGCCCGGCTGCAAGCGGAGAGAGATGAAAGACTACAAGCAGCACAGGATGAACGGATTGCCAAGCTGCTGACCCAATTCCAAGGGTCTGCCAGTGCAGAACTAGCAAGCAGACCCCCTATACTCCTGAGGAGAATGGCTCCGAACGAGGATCCAGAGGCTTTTTTACTGACTTTTGAAAGAGTTGCCGAAGCTCAGGGCTGGGCTGCAGATCGCTGGGCAACTGCTTTGGTCCCGCTCTTCATAGGAGAAGCCCAGGCCTCATATCAGTGCCTCCCAGCAGATCAGGCAACGGACTACCGACAAGTAATCGACATACTGGATCGCTTAGGTCTGACCCCAGAGACTTACCGGCAGCAGTTCCGGAGCCTGAAGTACACCGCTAAGATGAGACCCCGGGTCCTCGCTCAGCGATTATTGGACTTATGTACGCGCTGGATACAACCCGAGGAGTGCACTAAGGAGGCAATTCTTGAGCAGGTGGTTTTGGAACAATTTCTACAAATAATACCCCCTTCCGCACGCTCGTGGGTAAAACGCCACGCTGCTGAAACCCTAGCTTTGGCGGTCCAACTCGTGGAGAACTTCCTTGGGGCTGAGCAGCAGGCGAGTGTCCTGGACCCGACTCCACCGGCACTTGCGGACGCCCAAAGAGGGAGGTCGGATCAACGGGGAACCTACGGCCCGTCACGGAACCGCCAAGTCCAACGGAAGGAGCAGTCATTCCAGCAAGGACGGAGTCCAAATGCTGGTCCCCGCAGAGACCCTCATCTCCTTCCTGATGTCGGCTCGTCTCAAAATGAGAGGAACTTCCGAGGACGGCGCCCACAGGACCCACCAGATGCCTGGTCTCCAGTAACCGGTCCAGCGGAGCGCTATCCACAACCCCCTCCTGCGAGGGAACCCTCTCCATGTTCCGCCTGCGGAGAACAAGGCCACCGGTATGTGGACTGTCCACTGATGGAGTGTTCATTCAGCAGAACCGTCGCCTCGGCCTTTACTGGGGAAAATTACAATCCCTGGCTACTTCCAGCCCTGATTGGGGGAAAAACCGTCCAGGCCCTTGTAGATTCGGGCTCTGGGAAAACTCTGGTCCTACAGGAACTGTTACCGCCCAACGTGTGTTCTTTTGACTCCCCGTGGAGCATAGAATGTATACACGGCGATGTAAAACGCTATCCGACGGCCAAAATCCGGCTACAGGTAAAAGGTCAGGAGGCTTACCTCGAAGTAGGAGTCGCTCCTTGGCTCCCTGCCCCCGTTGTGCTCGGTCGGGACTGGCCTTTCTTTTCAGACCTAATGGCCCCAGTCTTTCACGAGGAGCCTCCTTCTAGGGCTCAGGAGAACCCTGGCAAACTGTTCCCCTTCTCGGCAGACCTTTTTCCAAGTAGACACCGGGTTCAAAAGACCCGGAAGCAAAGACGCTTGGACAAACAGGACTGGTTGCAGAAATCTGGGTCTCAAGGTGACCATTCTAGTAGTCAGAGGTCACAAGTGATGGCTGGGGATGGCCAAAGGGAGGGGGATATGGGCCATGGAGATTTACCAGACCTGTACCTCCCTGACTTTCGCCAGAAGCAAAGGGAAGACCCAGTCCTTGCTAGACAGTATGACAAGGTGGTAAAAATTGATGAACAGATTTTAGATGCACAGGGGGTGATAGTATTCCCCCATTTTGAGCTTTCAAAGGATATCCTATATAGGGTGAATAGGCAGACACAAACGGGAGGTCACCAGACAGATATTGGTTCCCAAGGCGTTTGTTAAATCTGTGTTCACTCTAGCCCATACTGTCCCTTCGGGTGGTCACCTGGGCAGGGATAAAACATTGGACCGTATTTCATCCCGATTCTATTGGCCAGGGATGCATAGTGATATTGCTAAGCTATGTGCAGCATGTCCGGAGTGCCAGCTAACTAGTCCAAAAGGACAAAAACAAGCCCCTTTGGTTCCTCTACCCTTGGTGTCAGTTCCCTTTGAGAGGATTGGGGTAGACTTGGTAGGACCTCTAGAACCTTCTGCGAAAGGACACAGGTTTATCCTTGTAATAGTTGATTATGCGACAAGATATCCTGAGGCGTTCCCCCTGAGAACAGCAACGGCGAAGCAAGTAGCCAACAAGTTGTTGGAACTATTCTCACGGGTTGGACTTCCCCAGGTTATGTTGACAGACCAAGGTACAAATTTCATGGCTAAACTGATGCAGGATGTCTTAAAGTTACTAGAGGTCAAGTCTGTTCGGACATCGGTCTACCATCCACAGACTGACGGATTGGTGGAAAGATTTAACCGAACTCTAAAAGGGATGCTGAGAAAGTTTGTAGATTCAGAGTAGAGAGCCTAGGATGAACTTCTCCCTTTTCTGCTGTTTGCAGTGCGGGATGTTCCCCAGGCCTCCACAGGATTCTCTCCATTTGAACTGCTCTATGGCCGCCAACCCCGGGGTATCCTAGAATTCCTAATGGAGTCCTGGGAGGAACACCAGTCCCCTTCTAAGAATACCCGGCAATATGTACTAGACCTTAGGAAGCGCCTAGATGTGGTCGGCCATTTTGCCAGGGAGAATCTTAGATCAGCCCAGGACAGTCAGGAGAGACATTACAATCAGAATGCTCGCATGAGTGTTTCACCCAGGAGACCAGGTGATGTTATTGTTACCCAGTTGCGAGAGTAAACTCCTGGCCAAATGGCAGGGCCCATTCGAAGTACTCCGCCGTACGGGTGATGTGGATTACGAGATCGCTCAACCAGGGTCCAGGAAGGGTAAACAAATTTACCATGTGAACTTGCTGAAACCCTGGAAGATGCAGCGGTCTCTATTCATCCACCCGGTAGAGGAGGAAACGGACTTGGGTCCTCAGCCTCCACGGGAGAACATCGTGAGTGACGATAAAATCCCAATGGGTAAACAGTTGTCCTCTGAACAAAAAGGGGACTTGTTAGCAATAATTACACAATTCCAGGATGTTTTTTCTGACTTACCAGGACAAACTAACTTAATTTCCCATGCAATCGAGACAGCACCTGGGGTAAAAGTACGTTCCCGTCCTTATAGGTTGCCTGAAAGTCGTAGGGCTCTGGTAGAGAAGGAGGTACAAGAAATGTTACACTTAGGAGTGATTGAGGAATCGTGCAGTGAGTGGTGTAGTCCACTAATTATGGTCCCTAAACCCGATGGGAAGGTAAGATTTTGTGTGGACCTCCGAAAGGTCAATGCGGTGTCCAAGTTTGACGCATATCCGATGCCAAGGGTGGACGAATTAATTGACGCCCTTGGTAACGCGGAATATATATCCACGTTGGACTTGACAAAAGGATACTGGCAAATACCCTTAGAGGAAAAGTCCAAATGCAAAACAGCCTTTGCCACTCCCATGGGTTTATACCAGTTTGTGACAATGCCATTTGGACTGCATGGAGCCCCAGCCACATTTCAGAGACTCATGGATAAGATACTGAGGCCCCATAGGACTTATGCCGCAGCCTACCTAGATGACATTGTCATTTATAGTAAACACTGGCGGGCCCATCTAAATAGGCTGAAAGCGGTCCTCAAATCTCTAAGAGAGGCAGGGCTCACAGCCAACCCTAAGAAATGTGCCTTTGGTAAAGCGGAAACCAAATATTTAGGGTATGCAGTGGGAGGTGGAAAAGTAAGGCCACTAGCCGACAAGGTAGCTGCCCTGAAAGAAGTTCCGACCCCCCAAACAAAAACACAGGTACGCTCTCTGCTGGGTTTAGCAGGGTACTACCGGCGGTTCATCCCCAACTACTCGGAAGTGGCAGCCCCTTTAACGGACCTCACAAAAAAGTGTGCCCCTACACAAGTGGTGTGGTCAAGGGCTTGTTCAGGTAGCCACAAGTGTAGAGATGCAGCGCACAGCAAAGAACTGGATCCACGGGACAGCCGCAGTTTGATAAAAGTAAAGTTCTTTATTGAAAAAGCATGGTGCAGACAGGAATGGGTGCAGGAAAAAAGCCTCTGTCTCTAACGCGTTTCACGCCTGTATGGCGCTTCGTCACACAATGGCGTGAAACGCGTTAGAGGCAGAGGCTTTTTTCCTGCACCCATTCCTGTCTGCACCATGACTTTTCAATAAAGAACTTTACTTTTATCAAACTGCTGCTGTCCTGTGGATCCAGTTCTTTGCTGTGCGCTGCATCTCTACACTTGTGGCTACCTGAATTATCTCAACTGGCAGAAGCACGCTTCCCAGAAGGCACAATGGGCAAGGTCACGTGAGTCTGTACTTCAAACAGTACTTAGAGGTATTTTATTGGTGTTTTTACAAGTTGTCAGTACCAGTCCACATTGGCAGTGAGGGTGTGGGGCTCATATCTCCATTACCCACACTCACCAGGACATTTATTCAGGTGTCAGACACATATACTCACCCATATATACCTCACTCACTTATATATACCTTAAACCCAGCCTATGACCTTCAATCAAGAAATTATTGTTTATTACATATTTTGTCACTTGAGCACTATATTTGAACAATGTTCTTCTACCTTGTCAAGGGATTGTCAGAGAGCCTTTGAGGACATAAAAAGGTGTCTATCAGAGGGTCCCATCCTTAGAAGCCCAGACTTCAACAGCCCTTTTATAGTGCAAACAGATGCATCAGAGATAGGGCTAGGGGCAGTGTTGTCACAACAGTTTGAGGGAGTTGAACATCCTATCCTTTTCCTGAGTAGGAAATTGTTCCCAAGGGAAAAGAACTACTCAGTGATTGAGAAAGAGTGCCTCGCAGTAAAGTGGGCAATCGAGTCTTTGAGGCATTACCTGGCAGGAGTCCATTTTACTTTGGTGACGGATCATGCTCCACTGAAGTGGTTAAATAGCATGAAGGATTCCAATGCTAGATTGACTAGGTGGTATATGGCCCTACAACCCTTCTCATTTGAGATTCAGCATAGGCCGGAAAAAGAGAACGCAAATGCTGACTTCTTTTCTAGAGAAGGGGTGGATGGTCGGGCTTCAGCCGTGCGTAGCCCCAGCCACACACTAACAGGGGAGGAATGTGACAGGGTAAATAAAAGCCACCAGTTATATGCCTGGAAAACCTATGTCTAGTCTGCAGTGCAGCACTGACTAGGTTAACTTCAGCTGGGAACCTCAGGACAATTAGTTGGATCCCAGCTGCCTAATCAAGGTGTGTTAAAACCCAGGCTATAGACACATGGATCTTGGTTGTTGATGAGAGAGGAGTAAGCTGCTGCTAAAGAGATTTCCTGATACAAGGTCTGATAAACAAAGTAACTGAATTATAAACTGTCTGTCTCCTGCTTAGAAAATCTAAAGGCTGTCTCACACTTTAATCTGGTCTGTAACTGTTTCATACGCTCATAATATATATTTTCTTTAACTGTGCACGCAATGTCTTGTATATAATGTATACCTTGTTCATTTATGTAACTGTACTTGTAACCATGTATTATTTGTTTTACTCTGTGCCCAGGACATACTTGAAAACGAGAGGTAACTCTCAATGTATTACTTCCTGGTAAAATATTTTATAAGTAAAAATGAATAAATAAAAGGGATTGCTGCCTGAGTTACACACTGTCTGCTAAAGAGAAACACTTTCGTTTTGTTTTTGCTGAAGAAAAGCTATTTTTGTTTTGTGTGTTGTATATCTGTTAAGGCAAAATAAATAAGCCTTGGCAAGAAACCCACGTGTGTAGTTGCATGTACCCTGCAACAATGCCACTTTGTTATGACTTTTATAGGATCTTGAATACCAGGAGAAGATGCGGGAGCAGATCATAATGATCCGGAACCAATTATTCTTCCTTAACGACATCGAGATCATGAAACGCTGGAACTATGAAGAGGCGGTAAGTGGGAAGAATGACAGATAAATTTGCTCCTACGTGGGACTGATCCATTAACCACGTACCTGTCATTAGGTCACTTTGCTCCTACGTGGGGCTGACCCTTTAAACACAGTGGTGTGAAAAAGAAAGTACACCCTCTTTGAATTCCATGGTTTTACATATCAGGACATAATAATCATCTGTTCCTTAGCAGGTCTTAAAATTAGGTAAATACAACCTCAGATGAACAACAACACATGACATATTACATTGTGTCATGATTTATTTAACAAAAATAAAACCAAAATGGAGAAGCCATGTGTGAAAACTAAGTACACCTTATGATTCAATAGCTTGTAGAACCACCTTTAGCAGCAATAACTTGAAGTAATCATTTTCTGTATGACTTTATCAGTCTCTCACATCGTTGTGGAGGAATTTTGGCCCACTCTTCTTTACAACGTTGCTTCAGTTCATTGAGGTTTGTGGGCATTTGTTTATGCACAGCTCTCTTAAGGTCCAGCCACAGCATTTCAATCGGGTTGAGGTCTGGACTCTGACTTGGCCATTGCAACGCCTTGATTCTTTTCTTTTTCAGCCATTCTGTTGTAGATTTGCTGGTGTGCTTGGGATCATTGTCCTGTTGCATGACCCAATTTCGGCCAAGCTTTAGCTGTCAGACAGATGGCCTCACATTTGACTCTAGAATACTTTGGTATACAGAGGAGTTCATGGTCGACTCAATGACTGCAAGGTTCCCAGGTCCTGTGGCTGCAAAACAAGCCCAAATCATCACCCCTCCACCACTGTGCTTGACAGTTGGTATGAGGTGTTTGTGCTGATATGCTGTGTTTGGTTTTCGCCAAACACGGCGCTGTGCATTATGGCCAAGCATCTCCACTTTGGTCTCGTCTGTCCAAAGGACATTGTTCCAGAAGTCGTGTGGTTTGTTCAGATGCAACTTTGCAAACCTAAGCCGTGCTGCCATGTTTTTTTTAGAGAGAAGAGGCTTTCTCCTGGCAACTCTTCCAAACAAACCATACTTGCTCAGTCTTTTTCTAATTGTACTGTCATGAACTTTAACATTTAACATGCTGAGGCCTGTAGAGTCTGAGATGTAACTCTTGGATATTTTCCAATTTCTCTGAGCATTGCACGGTCTGACCTTGGGGTGAATTTGCTGGGATGTCCACTCCTGGGAAGATTGGCAACTGTCTTGAATGTTTTCCACTTTTGAATAATCTTTCTCACTGTAGAATGATGGACTTTAAATTGTTTGGAAATGGGATTATAACCCTTCCCAGATTGATGGACAGGAATAATTGCTTCTCTAAGATCATTGCTGATGTCTTTCCTCCTTGGCATTGTGTTCACACACCTCACAATGCTCCAGACCAGCAAACTGCTAAAACTTCGGCTTTTATAGGAGGTGGTCACACTTGCTGATGATCAATTAATCAAGGGCATTTGATTAGCAGCACCTGTCTGCTACTTAGCATCTTAATTCCTATGGAAGCAGTAAGGGTGTACAGGCATACCCCGCTTTAAGGACACTCACTTCAAGTACACTCGCGAGTAAGTACACATCGCTCAATAGGCAAATGGCAGCTCACGCATGCGCCTGTCAGCACTTCCTGAACAGCAATACCCTGTACCGAAGCTGTATGCAAGCGGGGAGACTATAGAGCCTGTTGCACATGTCTTATTTACATCAGTTATGCCCGTATAGGACGATTGCAGTACAGTACATGCATCGATAAGTGGGGAAAAGGTCGTGCTTCACTTTAAGTACATTTTCGCTTTACATACATGCTCCGGTCCCATTGCGTACGTTAATGCGGGGTATGCCTGTACTTAGTTTTTCACACACAGCTTCTCCATTTTGGCTTTATTTTTGTTAAATAAATCATGACACGGTGTAATATGTCATGTGTTATTGTTCATCTGAGGTTGTATTTACCTAAATTTAAGACCTGCTAAGGAACAGATGATTGTTATTATGTCCTGATATGTAAAACCATAGAATTCAAAGAGGGTGTACTTTCTTTTTCATACCACTGTACCTGTCATTAGGTCACTTTGCCCCTACGTGGGACTGACCCTTTAACCCATCAACCACGTTCCTGTCATTTGGTCACAGTGGCTCTGACTCTCTCCCCGTGCTGATTCCTATGTCTGCCCCCAGATTACCCGCCCCTATTTCCACGTTACCCCGCTGGATCGTGGTCAGCTGCAGAACTGGCGGAAATACCTGGAATTTGAGGTCTCTCTGGGAGAACACGAGCGCATAGTGACCCTGTATGAGCGCTGTGTGGTGGCTTGTGCCCTGTATGAGGAGTTCTGGCTGGCGGTGAGTGCATCAATGTATAATGATGCAGAGTATATTTTGCTATACGATAACGCCAACTGATCTATACAGTAATAATGAGCACAGCTCTGTATAATGATGCTGAGTATCTCTATACACTGATAATGAACACGCTGCGTTGTATGGTATTGAGTATGTATATGCTGATGATGATTCCGCTGCGCTATATAATAATGCTGAGTATCTGTACACACAGTATGTCCGGTATATGGAGGGCCACTCTGTGGACGCCGCCCGCTCAATATTCCAACGAGTTTGTCAGATCCACCTGCCCCTGAAACCCAGCGTGCACCTCCAGTGGGCAGCGTTCGAAGAGAAGCATGGTATGTGCTAGCCTGTATATCCCTGTGCCCAGCCTGAGGTGTGCCGGATACGGATGACGTCACCAGTCTTCGATGCCTTTGCAAAAGTTGTAATTTGACATTTGGAGACTTCTCTTACTACAAAGGGAGTGACGTCAGGCAGAGGGGCGGAGACGAGAGCGAGGGGGAAGGCAGAGGAGCGAGGGGGAAGGCAGAGGGGCGGAGACGAGAGCGAGGGGGAAGGCAGAGGGGCGGAGACGAGAGCGAGGGGGAAGGCAGAGGAGCGAGGGGGAAGGCAGAGGGGCGGAGACGAGAGCGAGGGGGAAGGCAGAGGGGCGGAGACGAGAGCGAGGGGGAAGGCAGAGGGGCGGAGACGAGAGCGAGGGGGAAGGCAGAGGGGCGGAGACTAGAGCGAGGGGGAAGGCAGAGGGGCGGAGACGAGAGCGAGGGGGAAGGCAGAGGGGCGGTGACGAGAGCGAGGGGGAAGGCAGAGGGGCGGAGACGAGAGCGAGGGGGAAGGCAGAAGGGCGGAGACGAGAGCGAGGGGGAAGGCAGAGGGGCGGAGACGAGAGCGAGGGGGAAGGCAGAGGGGCGGAGACGAGAGCGAGGGGGAAGGCAGAGGGGCGGAGACGAGAGCGAGGGGGAAGGCAGAGGGGCGGAGACGAGAGCGAGGGGGAAGGCAGAGGGGCGGAGACGAGAGCGAGGGGGAAGGCAGAGGGGCGGAGACGAGAGCGAGGGGGAAGGCAGAGGGGCGGAGACGAGAGCGAGGGGGAAGGCAGAGGGGCGGAGACGAGAGCGAGGGGGAAGGCAGAGGGGCGGAGACGAGAGCGAGGGGGAAGGCAGAGGGGCGGAGACGAGAGCGAGGGGGAAGGCAGAGGGGCGGAGACGAGAGCGAGGGGGAAGGCAGAGGGGCGGAGACGAGAGCGAGGGGGAAGGCAGAGGGGCGGAGACGAGAGCGAGGGGGAAGGCAGAGGGGCGGAGACGAGAGCGAGGGGGAAGGCAGAGGGGCGGAGACGAGAGCGAGGGGGAAGGCAGAGGGGCGGAGACGAGAGCGAGGGGGAAGGCAGAGGGGCGGAGACGAGAGCGAGGGGGAAGGCAGAGGGGCGGAGACGAGAGCGAGGGGGAAGGCAGAGGGGCGGAGACGAGAGCGAGGGGGGAGGCAGAGGGGCGGAGACGAGGGGGAGGCAGGGGGGCGGTGACGAGAGCGAGGGGGAAGGCAGAGGGGCGGAGACGAGAGCGTGGGGGGAGGCAGAGGGGCGGAGACGAGAGCGAGGGGGGAGGCAGAGGGGCGGAGACGAGAGCGAGGGGGAAGGCAGAGGGGCGGTGACGAGAGCGAGGGGGAAGGCAGAGGGGCGGAGACGAGAGCGAGGGGGAAGGCAGAGGGGCGGAGACGAGAGCGAGGGGGAAGGCAGAGGGGCGGTGACGAGAGCGAGGGGGAAGGCAGAGGGGCGGAGACGAGTGCGAGGGGGAAGGCAGAGGGGCGGAGACGAGAGCGAGGGGGGAGGCAGAGGGGCGGTGACGAGAGCGAGGGGGAAGGCAGAGGGGCGGAGACGAGAGCGTGGGGGGAGGCAGAGGGGCGGAGACGAGAGCGAGGGGGAAGGCAGAGGGGCGGTGACGAGAGCGAGGGGGAAGGCAGAGGGGCGGAGACGAGAGCGAGGGGGAAGGCAGAGGGGCGGTGACGAGAGCGAGGGGGAAGGCAGAGGGGCGGAGACGAGAGCGAGGGGGAAGGCAGAGGGGCGGAGACGAGAGCGAGGGGGAAGGCAGAGGGGCGGTGACGAGAGCGAGGGGGAAGGCAGAGGGGCGGAGACGAGTGCGAGGGGGAAGGCAGAGGGGCGGCGATGAGAGCGAGGGGGAAGGCAGAGGGGCGGAGACGAGAGCGAAGGGGAAGGCAGAGGGGCGGAGACGAGAGCGAGGGGGAAGGCAGAGGGGCGGAGACGAGAGCGAGGGGGAAGGCAGAGGGGCGGAGACGAGAGCGAGGGGGAAGGCAGAGGGGCGGAGACGAGAGCGAGGGGGAAGGCAGAGGGGCGGAGACGAGAGCGAGGGGGAAGGCAGAGGGGCGGTGACGAGAGCGAGGGGGAAGGCAGAGGGGCGGTGACGAGAGCGAGGGGGAAGGCAGAGGGGCGGAGACGAGAGCGAGGGGGAAGGCTGAAACGGAGAGGAGGTGTAATTTCTGTTTGTGCTGAATTTACTTTACTTTTACTTTAAATTATGGGAGAATTTACTATTTTAAAGTTAATATAGTGTGTTTCACTTGACAAACACACAATCACACACACAATCTCTCACACACACACACAATCATACACATCCCCCTCTCCCTGCACTCACACACACACACATCCCCCTCTCCCTGCACTCACACACACACACATCCCCCTCCCCCTGCACTCACACACACACATCCCCCTCTCCCTGCACTCACACACACACATCCCCCACTCCCTGCACTCACACACACACATCCCCCACTCCCTGCACTCACACACACACATCCCCCACTCCCTGCACTCACACACACACATCCCCCACTCCCTGCACTCACACACACACATCCCCCACTCCCTGCACTCACACACACACATCCCCCACTCCCTGCACTCACACACACACATCCCCCACTCCCTGCACTCTCACACACACATCCCCCACTCCCTGCACTCACACACACATCCCCCTCTCCCTGCACTCACACACACACATACCCCCCTCTCCCTGCACTTACACACACACATACCCCCCTCTCCCTGCACTCACACACACACACACATCCCCCCTCTCCCTGCACTCACACACACACACACATCCCCCCTCTCCCTGCACTCACACACACACACACACATCCCCCCTCTCCCTGCACTCACACACACACATCCCCCCCTCTCCCTGCACTCACACACACACACACACATCCCCCCTCTCCCTGCACTCACACACACACATCCCCCCCTCTCCCTGCACTCACACACACACCCCCCTCTCCCTGCACTCACACACACACACACACACCCTCTCCCTGCACTCACACACACACACACACCCTCTCCCTGCACTCACACACACATACACACATACACACATCCCCCCTCTCCCTGCACTCTCACACACACACACCCCTCTCCCTGCACTCACACACACACCCCTCTCCCTGCACTCACACACACCCCCCCCTCTCCCTGCACTCACACACACCCCCCCTCTCCCTGCACTCACACACACCCCCCCCTCTCCCTGCACTCACACACACATCCCCCCCTCTCCCTGCACTCACACACACACACACCCCCTCTCCCTGCACTCACACACACATCCCCCCTCTCCCTGCACTCACTCACACACACCCCCTCTCCCTGCACTCACACACACCCCCTCTCCCTGCACTCACACACACATTCCCCCTCTCCCTGCACTCACACACACACACACACACATCCCCCCCTCTCCCTGCACTCACACACACACATCCCACCCTCTCCCTGCACTCACACACACACACATCCCCCCTCTCCCTGCACTCACTCACACATTCCCCCTCTCCCTGCACTCACACACACACACACACACATCCCCCCCTCTCCCTGCACTCACACACACATTCCCCCTCTCCCTGCACTCACACACACACACACACACACATCCCCCCCTCTCCCTGCACTCACACACACATTCCCCCTCTCCCTGCACTCACACACACACACACACACATCCCCCCTCTCCCTGCACTCACACACACATTCCCCCTCTCCCTGCACTCACACACACACACACACACACATCCCCCCCTCTCCCTGCACACACACACACACACACATCCCACCTCTCCCTGCACTCACACACACATCCCACCCTCTCCCTGCACACACACACACACACATCCCACCTCTCCCTGCACTCACACACACACATCCCACCCTCTCCCTGCACACACACACACACACATCCCACCTCTCCCTGCACTCACACACACATCCCACCCTCTCCCTGCACACACACACACACACATCCCACCTCTCCCTGCACTCACACACACACATCCACCCTCTCCCTGCACACACACACACACACATCCCACCTCTCCCTGCACTCACACACACACATCCCCCCTCTCCCTGCACTCACACACACACATCCCCCCTCTCCCTGCACTCACACACACATCCCCCCTCTCCCTGCACTCACTCACACATCCCCCCCTCTCCCTGCACTCACACACACATCCCCCCTCTCCCTGCACTCTCACACACACACACATCCCCCCTCTCCCTGCACTCACACACACATCCCCCCTCTCCCTGCACTCACTCACACATCCCCCCTCTCCCTGCACTCTCACACACACACACACACATCCCCCCTCTCCCTGCACTCACACACACATCCCCCCTCTCCCTGCACTCACACACACATCCCCCCTCTCCCTGCACTCACTCACACATTCCCCCTCTCCCTGCACTCACACACACACACACACATCCCCCCCTCTCCCTGCACTCACACACACATCCCCCCTCTCCCTGCACTCTCACACACACACACACATCCCCCCTCTCCCTGCACTCACACACACACATCCCCCCTCTCCCTGCACTCACACACACACATCCCCCCTCTCCCTGCACTCTCACACACACACACACACATCCCCCCTCTCCCTGCACTCACACACACATCCCCCCTCTCCCTGCACTCACTCACACCCCCTCTCCCTGCATCAGAAGCTATCTGATTGGTTACAGCCTGTCACATGGTGAGACAGTTGCTGTAAAAATCACATTCTACTGACTACAGAGATTTGGGTCGCTCCGTCGCCCCGTCGCTCCGTCACGCCTACTATAAGCGCATGCTACAGATTCAATCATTTGTTTTGACGCAACGTCAAGCGCAGCCTTAGAGGTGCCAGGCAATGTATCAAAGTGCCCGGGTCCTAGCGGTTCTCCTCCCTCTAGGACAGCTGGAGTCCGCCCGCGCCATCCTGCGTGACCTGGAGCAGGCGTTGCCCGGCCTGGCTATAGCGCGCCTGAGGCGGGTGAGCCTGGAGCGGAGGAGCGGGCACCTGGACGAGGCGGAGCAGCTGCTGCAGGACGCCGTGACGAGCAGCGCGGGCACCGAGCTGGCAGCTTTCTACGCCATCAAACTGGCACGGCTGCTGCTCAAGGTCCAAGGCGACCCGGCGGGCGCACGGGACGTACTGACAGCGGCGCTGGAGAGAGAGCCGGTGAGGGGGGGTGTAAGGGAGAGAGCCGGGGGGGCGGGGGCGGTGGGAGAGAGAGAGCCGGGGGAGGAGGGTGTGGGGGGGAGAGCCGGGGGTGGGAGGGGGAGAGAGCCGGGGGAGGGGGGGTGTGGGAGAGAGAGCAGGGGGGGGAGGGGGAGAGAGCCGGGGGAGGGGGGGTGTGGGAGAGAGAGCAGGGGGGGGTGTGGGAGAGAGAGAGCCGGGGGAGGGAGGGGTGTAAGGGAGAGAGCCGGGGGGGGGGGGGTGGGAGAGAGAGAGCGGGAGGAGGGGTGTGGGGGGGGGAGAGAGCCGGGGGAGGAGGGGGTGGGGGGGGGAGAGCCGGGGGTGGGAGGGAGAGAGAGCCAGGGGAGGGGGGGTGTGGGAGAGAGCAGGGGGGGTGTGGGAGAGAGCCAGGGGGGTGGGGGAGAGAGAGAGCCGGGGGAGGGTTGTAAGGGAGAGAGCCGGGGGGGTGGGGGGCGGTGGGAGAGAGAGTGGGAGGAGGGGTGTGGGGGGGAGAGCCGGGGGTGGGAGGGAGAGAGAGCCGGGGAGGGGGGGAGAGAGCAGGGGGAGGGGGGGTGTGGGAGAGAGCCAGGGGGGTGGGGGAGAGAGAGAGCCGGGGGAGGGAGGGGTGTAAGGGAGAGAGCCGGGGGGGGTGGGAGAGAGCCGGGGGGGGGGGTAGGAGAGAGAGACCGGGAGGAGGGGTGTGGGGGGGGGAGAGAGCCGGGGGGGGGAGGGAGAGAGAGCCGGGGGAGGGGGAGAGAGAGAGCCGGGGGAGGGGGGGAGGGGGGAGAGAGAGCAGGGGGGGGGGGTGTGGGAGAGAGCCCGAGTACACAGCCCTCGCTGACTCCCTGCCCCGCAGAGCTTACAATCTGTGCCCGGGTACGCTGCCCTCGCTGACTCCCTGCCCCGCAGAGCTTACAATCTGTGCCCGGGTACGCTGCCCTCGCTGACTCCCTGCCCCGCAGAGCTTACAATCTGTGCCCGGGTACGCTGCCCTCGCTGACTCCCTGCTCTCACAGGATGACCCTCGCCTGCACCTCAGCTTGTTGGAGGTTGAGGTGTCCCGAGACGCTTCGCAGGGGGAGCAGGACGCTGTACAGTGCGTGGAGCGCGCGCTCCAGAGCCGTCTGCACGATGACGTCAAGATGATCCTGTCACAGAGGCGCCTGGAGTTCTTGGAGGACCACGGCTCCAGTGTCACCAGGTACTGTCACC
>NC_134496.1:18273118-18350618 GCF_040206685.1 Ascaphus truei | reverse complement strand
TGACACAGACACGGCCCCTCTCCCCAGCGTGACACAGACACGGCCCTTCTCTCCCCAGCGTGACACAGACACGGCCCCTCTCCCCAGCGTGACACAGACACGGCCCCTCTCCCCAGCGTGACACAGACACGGCCCCTCTCCCCAGCGTGACACAGACACGGCCCCTCCCCAGCGTGACACAGACACGGCCCTTCTCTCCCCAGCGTGACACAGACACGGTCCCTCTCCCCAGCGTGACACAGACACGGCCCCTCTCCCCTTTAAGTACAATAAGATGATTTTCACCCCGGTTTGTCAAAGTGATTTATTTTCCAGAGCCACTATATACGGTGGCGACTCCTTGCAGCAGATCGTTTCCCCTTTTAGTGGAGCTGCAGGGCTCTCCCCAAGAATTTCATCTCACTGCAGTCACTATCACCCCCAAACAGACAGGGGGATCCCCCACCTTTGGAAAAATCTCCTTTAATCTCTCAATACAAGTATTTCCCCTCCTCATACCCTGGGTATTCCTGCATTAGCAGCGTTATCAGTACACATTGTGCGTGGCGGTGATAGCATCTGATCCTCCATTCGCGGTGTTCCACGTTAAAAGCCTTTTTCGGCGAGCCATGCCCGCAGCTCCTTGTCGTAGTAACCTTTGACCCGGATGGTGCGGCTGATTTCGTTAACCTGGGTAGGAGGTGACTTCCCCATCAGCTGGGTCAGAAAACCTTGTACCTCTGCGTCCAGTGCCTGGGGTGGGGGAGAGAGGAATAATGTGTTGAGTAAAGTGAGGGGAGGGGGTTAAGTGACACTCTGCATGGCTAGGGGAGAAGCCAACTGCTCACCCAGATGTCCCCTTCGATCTTGCGGATGACAGTCATGTGACGATTGCCATGGGTAATATCCGTATAGACTGGAACATTGTGCATGCGAGAGCGTCTTATGGTGTAAGGGAGATCAGGCATAGGATCTAAGGAGAAAATGGACACAGAAGGGAGCTATGAGTCTGTCCCTCCCCCCGCAGGGCGAGTCAGAAGGGAGCTATGAGTCTGTCCCTCCCCCGCAGGGTGACACACACAGAGGGGAGCTATGAGTCTGTCCCTCCCCCTGCAGGGTGACACAGTCAGGGGAGCTATGAGTGTGTCCCTCCCCCCGCAGGGCGAGTCAGAAGGGAGCTATGAGTCTGTCCCTCCCCCGCAGGGTGACACACACAGAGGGGAGCTATGAGTCTGTCCCTCCCCCCCCGCAGGGTGACACAGGCAGAAGGGAGCTATGAGTCTGTCCCGTCCCCGCAGTGGCAGTGACTGACACATACAGAAGGGAGCTATGAGTCTGTCCCCCTGCAGGGTGGCACAGACATAAGGGGGCTATGGTTCTGTCCCTCTGCAGGGTGACAGTGACCAAGACATATTTCCCATAGTACCTTTTGGTGCACTCCATCCAGACGGGGATGTACCATCATGTTTCAGTGGATCAGGTACCCGTGTAGAGGGGATGAGACGCTCCACAAAGTGATACTCATCCGTAGATTCAATGATACCTGGGTATGATGGTACCATGTTGGCAGAGGACCCACTGCATGGGCGCTGAGGAGAAAGAAAGATAGGTTAGCAGACCCCATTACTGTGCAATGCAATAAGGCTCCCAGCAGTGGGGTTACCCTTACAGTACATCACCCTGAAGGTTACATTACAAAAGAAAATAATACAGGGAATTATATTACAATAAGTGTAATAATAAAAAAAATAAGAATAGAAAAGGAAATCCCTTCCCCAGAGAGCTTACAATCTAATCAGTATCTTTGGAGACTTAAGAGACAGCAGATGGGTAGTGCAGTAGATCATGGGTGTGTAAACTTTTGCCCCTACACCCCCTTGCCCTGTGTCCCCTCTCGCTTAGTGCGGTGTCAAATGACATGCAGGGTCATGTCACGTGATCTGCGGCGACTTGACACCGCGTTGCCATGGAGACACGTCCAGACGCCTGGGTGGATCTCTGTAATTTGAGGTTGCAGAGGCCTCACGCGATTTGATTTTAAATGCCTTGGGGACGAGCGCAGGGCCCCTGCAACCGCCTGCACCCCCCTGAAAAATCTTGCCACCCCTGCCGTGAGATGGTGCTTGGCCACAATGGTTGGTAGGAGCGACTGTGGGTGTGGGACAATAGCCAAGGCAGATTTGGGGACCTGTCTGAGACGTGAATATGCTCAAATGTCTTTTACCATTGTTATATCAGCAGAAACCCCCTTATCCCAGGATACTTTATATAGATGCAAGCTCACTATCCCTGGACACCCTTTAAAGATAGAAACTCTATGAACAGATGGATCCATATCCCCAGGGTACATACTGTATATAAACCCCAGATCGCATGTCACTCACCTGCAGCCTAAGCCCGACTTTTACCCCAAACACTGCCCTTCTCAACATGGGGGCCGCCATCTTCCCTTCCCAATGAACACAAGTGCGTGGTTCCCTTTTCCGAGTGTAGCAAGATGGCCGACTTGGAAGAAGCAACCTTTATCCCTACTCGCGCGGGGTGTACCAACATGGCAAACGCATGCTCAACGGCTTCGTTGCTTTGTGGCGTTAACCAAGAGGGCACGGGTAGCTCTCCTAGGCGTCGGGTGTACAAAGATGTCCGTCCTAAGGACTGGGTGTACTACTTTCGCATAAAGCGTAGGGTGTGACAACATGCCCCTGCACGCCATCCTCCGTTATTGAAGCAGGGAGTCCCAAGATGGCAGCAACGCATCGCGCCTGTTTACGCTACCTTTTTACCGCGTGCACGCGCGCGCCCACGTGCCCCTTTTTAAGTTGCGTGCGCGCTCCCGCTCCCTCTTTCCTTTCCTCCATTTTGTGAGACGCGGAGCGGCCGGTGAGAGAGACCGTGGGGTAATACCGGGGGTCGTGACATGGGGGGGAGGCAGCAGCAGCCCCCACTATCAGTGATCTCATAATATCCACCTGTAACACACCATCTAGAGTGATCCTATTGCACCCCTTATATAGGACCCCATACATTCCAACGCATGGATCCCCCATATGTGATGATCTAACTTTTATATGAGCCCTGATAATGACCACCCTCCTTTATGTTGAATACGATGCATTATAACACGTGGATCCCCTTTATAATACACAAACTTTAATATATCCAATATATTGTAACACATGAGCCCCATCTGTCTAATGGCTTGCCCTAATAGAGGACTCTTTGCTAATGACAGACCCTTCATAATGTAGGATCCTATGTATTTTTACATGTGCTCCAGGAATAACTTCACTTTTAATATTAGTATTCTTTTTTGAAGCACCCTTATACAGTAAGCACATTGAATGGCGCACTTTCAGGCGGATAAAACTTAACTTGTAATAATGTAAATGTTGGCTATTAAGCTGCACTATTAGGCTTTACAAACAACGTGTATATGTGCTGTTTGTATATACACAAGCTTTATATTTGTGCATTATCAATGGGGTTACCAGTTGGATCATTATTCTATGATTATAGCCATCACATATGCATCGTATATAATGTACTTTGACAACGCTACTAACACAGAGCTGTACAGGGCTATATCTATAGCTTTGGTCAGCTTGTTACTAGCTTGAGCTTTGTGGCTTGTGCCTGTATTATTGGAGTGGGGCCATCTCACATGACAATTGTTCTACTTGCACAGTTATTAAACTGTATTACCAGGCTTTTCAATCAGCTTGTATTTATGCTGTTTGTGATTATATAAGGCTGCTGTCCGATTGTTGACAAAGGGGATATCGGATAGTTTATGTGCCTAATCATGGCTGGTAACATGCCGATTACATAAACCTTCACAATTAGCTTGCATGCATACCAGGTGGTACAACATCAGATGCCCCAGTCCGCAATCATCCAAACCCCGCAATTAGTGATTTCAAACCAGAAGGTATTGATGAGTTATAGCTTTTCATTGTGCAATTTTGACTGGTGATACCGAGGTAGATTCTTCCAATATATAACAGCTGTGACATGTATTTGTACATTCTCGCAACCAGGGAGACACCTCCATGAGGATACACCCCACCAAGTCATAGATAATATCGCACATAAACCATCAATAGATAACCTGCAATATATATATACACTTCATCACATACCTTATATGCAGGCTGTCATACTGTGGAGATTAGCTTAAAATATTAGGTTGAGGAGTAATAATTGCCAATGATGTTAGAGCTGCGTTATGTACTACATAACTTCCATATCTAGCATACAGATTTATATCTCCACTGCACCTCAACACCAAACACTCCAGTATTTACTACAATCAGATTACAATTGCCACCGTAGACAAGCTCATTCATCTTTGTATCATGGAGATTGGCATAAAATGAATGAGGAGTAATTATTGGCAGCGACGTTAGAGCTGCGTCACGCTCCACGTGACTTTCATATCTAGTATATAGACTCCATATCGCCATATACACATCTTGCATTATAACACATTACCACTCTGTTGGACCGTCACCCCACAGCACACCGTCTTGCATCAACACACAATAACACTATCATAGCAGTAGAGATCACACTTCACATCCTGTCATTTTATTTGTTTATTTTTAAACATACATTTATGTCAAATGTACTAGTGTATACATATATATCATTTGCATTATTAAAAGTTACGTTTTAACCGCCTGAGAGTGCACCATTCAATGTGCTTCCTTTTGGGACAATAGTTATCTTTATAACTGCTGCCCTTTTTTGATAAACAATCTTATCCAAGCACATAGGTAGCACCAGTTGCCAACCTTGGCAACAAAGGCAACCTCAAATATCGGTTCAGTTGGTGAGCGTTGTGGCACCTTCTTTGTTTGACCCTTATACAGTAACCTTAATATGTGAGCTGACATGTCAAAACATTGCGTGTGCGCTCAAAGACAGACCCAGACTAATATGGGATTCCATAAACTAGAAGACATGGATCTGTTAATATACCCTAACTCAGTGTTTCCCAACTCCAGTCCTGAGGGAACCCCAACAGGACTGGTCTTAAGGATATCCCTGCTCCAGCACAGGTGGGTCTATCAGCGGCTCTGTCATTTTGACTGACCCACCTGTGCTGGAGCAGGGATATCCTTAAGACCTGACCTGTTGGGGCTCCCTGGGGACAGGAGTTGGGACACGCTGCCCTAACTCATTCAGTTTAACACCCCGAGGACTTTGTGATATAGCCCGACCTGACCTATTATAATAACCCTGATAGATGCTTTTTAACATAGTGTATGTACGATCTAAATATAAAAAGTTTTCAGTGCACAATCTTTAATTCTGTATTGTGAGACCCCGTTAAAACATGATAAAGGATTTCTCTGTAACCTAGTAAATGGTAACATCCTTAGCAACATGCGATTGTCTGATATAAGGACATATATAACGCAGGGTATTCTGTTCCCAAACAAACATCCCCATAACATGGGATTCTCTGACATAGGAACCCGTTACGTTAGGGTTTTACAATCTCCAAGCAAGGGCAGTATCCCCGTCTGCTCCTTGTTCTCTCTGCTTATTCCTCCCTCTGTTCTCTCAGCAGCTGGAACCATGCAGCTTTTCTTGCGGACTCAGAGTCTACACACCCTAGAGGTGTCCGGGCAGGAGACTCTCTCCCAGATCAAGGTAAGTGTCACCTCTCAGACAGGATGAGGGGTGGGGATGGAGCCTGGCACGGGGATACAGAGCCTGGCACAGGAATACAGAGCCTGGCACGGGAATACAGAGCCTGGCACGCCTAGATCTAGACATACGGAGACAGCCTAATGGTGCCAGTCCCTATGATGGGGGTGGAGACGTAGTCTGGCACCTCTAGTTCTGGACCCTGGATACAGAGACTGTATCCCCTGTGGCCCTACAGGTACCAGAGCCTGCCACCTATACTTATTTCTATGTTATTCTGTTGACGCCACACGGTACCCTCACTGTACGGTACCTCTCACGGGGAAGAAGAGATACAGAGCCTGGCACCTCCCGGGGGGATACAACACTTGGCACCTCCCGGGGCGGGGATACAGAGCCTGGCACCTCCCGGGGGGGATACAATGCCTGGCACCTCCTGGGCAGAGCAGCAGTGGGTTACTTGGATCCTGCTCCGGCTTTTGATACTGTTGCCGATGCTATCCTGCTTAACAAACTCCAGAGCTCTGGAATAGGGAAGGATGCTTAAGGCTGAGTCCCCGCTGGCGCTGAGCTCGCTGTGCGTTTGGCGCGCTTACCTTCTTTAATGTTGATTGTATCATCCCCTCTCCCACTGTGCGCGTTCATGCGGGTGCGCACACGCTCTCCCAAGCTGCTGTGGGGTGGGGGGCAAACGGGCTGCTGTGTGGGGGGGGGGCAAACGGGCTGCTGTGCGGGGGGGGGCAAACGGGCTGCTGTGCGGGGAGGGGCAAACGGGCTGCTGTGCGGGGGGGGGCAAACGGGCTGCTGTGCGGGCGGGGCAAACGGGCTGCTGTGCGGGGGGGCAAACGGGCTGCTGTGCGGGGGGCAAACGGGCTGCTGTGCGGGGGCGGGGCAAACGGGCTGCTGTGCGGGGGGGGGCAAACGGGCTGCTGTGCGGGGGCGGCGGGGGGGGCAAACGGCTGCTGTGCGGGGGGGCAAACGGCTGCTGTGCGGGGGGGGGCAAACGGCTGCTGTGCGGGGGGGGCAAACGGCTGCTTTGCGGGGGCGGCAAACGGCTGCTGTGCGGGGGGGGGGGGGCAAACGGGCTGCTGTGCGGGGGGGGCAAACGGGCTGCTGTGCGGGGGGGGCAAACGGGCTGCTGTGCGGGGGGGGCAAACGGGCTGCTGTGCGGGGGGGGCAAACAGGCTGCTGTGCGGGGGGGGGCAAACGGGCTGCTGTGCGGGGGGGGCAAGCGGGCTGCTGTGCGGGGGGGGCAAGCGGGCTGCTGTGCGGGGGGGGGCAAACGGGCTGCTGTGCGGTGCGGGCAAACGGGCTGCTGTGTGGTGCCGGGGGGCAAACTGGGTGCTGGGGGGGGCAAACTGGCTGATGTGTGGTGCTGGGGGGGGGGAGGGGGGCAAACGGGCTGCTGTGTGGTACCCGTTTGCCCCACAGCAGCCTCTTTGCCCCCCCCCCCCCCCCAGCACCACAGAGCAGCCGTTTGCCCCCCAGCACCACAGAGCAGCCCGGTTTGCCCCCCAGCACCACAGAGCAGCCCGTTTGCCCCCCAGCACCACACACGTTTGCCCCCCAGCACCACACACGTTTGCCCCCCAGCACCACACACGTTTGCCCCCCAGCACCACACACGTTTGCCCCCCAGCACACCACACACGTTTGCCCCCCAGCACCACACACGTTTGCCCCCCCAGCACCACACACGTTTGCCCCCCAGCACCACACACGTTTGCCCCCCAGCACCACACACGTTTGCCCCCCAGCACCACACATGTTTGCCCCCCCCCCCCCCCCAGCACCACACACGTTTGCCCCCCCCCAGCACCACACATGTTTGCCCCCCCCCCCAGCACCACACACGTTTGCCCCCCCCCCCCCCCAGCACCACACACGTTTGCCCCCCCCCCCAGCACCACACACGTTTGCCCCCCCCCCCCAGCACCACACACGTTTGCCCCCCCCCCCCCCAGCACCACACACGTTTGCCCCCCCCCCCCCCAGCACCACACACGTTTGCCCCCCCCCCCCCCCAGCACCACACACGTTTGCCCACCCCCAGCACCACACACGTTTGCCCCCCCCCCCCCAGCACCACACACGTTTGCCCCCCCCAGCACCACACACGTTTGCCTCCCCCCCAGCACCACACACGTTTGCCCCCCCCCCCAGCACCACACACGTTTGCCCCCCCCCAGCACCACACACGTTTGCCCCCCCCAGCACCACACACGTTTGCCCCCCCCCAGCACCACACACGTTTGCCCCCCCCCCCCCCCAGCACCACACAAGTTTGCCCCCCCCAGCACCACACACGTTTGCCCCCCCCCCCCCCCCCCCAGCACCACACACGTTTGCCCCCCCCCAGCACCACACACGTTTGCCCCCCCAGCACCACACACGTTTGCCCCCCCCCAGCACCACACACGTTTGCCCCCCCCCCAGCACCACACACGTTTGCCCCCCCCGAGCACCACACACGTTTGCCCCCCCCAGCACCACACACGTTTGCCCCCCCCAGCACCACACACGTTTGCCCCCCCCCAGCACCACACACGTTTGCCCCCCCCCCAGCACCACACACGTTTGCCCCCCCCCAGCACCACACACGTTTGCCCCCCCCCCCCAGCACCACACACGTTTGCCCCCCCCCCCCCACCACACACGTTTGCCCCCCCCCCCCCCCCCACCACACACGTTTGCCCCCCCCCCACCACACACGTTTGCCCCCCCCCCCCCCCCACCACACACGTTTGCCCCCCCCCCCCCACCACACACACGTTTGCCCCCCCCCCCCCCCACCACACACGTTTGCCCCCCCCCCACCACCACACACGTTTGCCCCCCCCCCCCCACCACCACACACCAAACTGGCTGCTGTGTGTTGCTGGGGGGGGGGGGGGGCAAACGGGCTGCTGTGTAGTGCAGGGGGGGGCAAACGGGGGTGCTGTGTAGTGCGGGGGGGGGGCAAACGGGGTGCTGTATGGTGCGGGGGGGGGCAAACGGGGTGCTGTGTGGGGGGGGCAAACGGGGTGCTGTGTGGTGCGGGGGGGAAACTGGCTGCTGTGGTGCGGGGGGCAAATGGGCTGCTGTTTGGTGGGGGGGAAAATGGGCTGCTGTGTGGTGCGGGGGCAAACGGGCTGCTGTGTGGTGCGAGGGGGGGCAAACGGGCTGCTGTGTGGTGCTTGGGGGCAAATTGGCTGCTGTGTGGTTCTGGGGGGGGGGCAAACGGGCTGCTGTGTGGTGCGGGGGCAAACGGGCTGCTGTGTGGTGCGAGGGGGGGCAAACGGGCTGCTGTTTGGTGGGGGGGGCAAACGGGCTGCTGTGTGGTGCTGGGGGGGGGAAACTGGCTGCTGTGTGGTGCTGGGGGGGGAAACTGGCTGCTGTGTGGTGCTTGGGGGCAAATTAGCTGCTGTGGTGCTTGGGGGCAAATTGGCTGCTGTGGTGCGAGGGGGGGGCAAACGGGCTGCTGTTTGGTGGGGGGGGGCAAACGGGTTGCTGTGGTGCGGGGGGGCAAACGGGTTGCTGTGGTGCGGGGGGCAAACGGGCTGCTGTTTGGTGGGGGGGGGGGCACACTGGCTGCTGTGGTGCTGGGGGGGCAAATTGGCTGCTGTGTGGTGCGAGGGGGGGCAAACGGGCTGCTGTTTGGAGGGGGGGCAAACGGGCTGCTGTTTGGTTGGGGGGCAAATGGGCTGCTGTGTGGTGCGAGGGGGGGCAAACGGGCTGTTGTGTTGTGCGGGGGCAAACGGGCTGATGTTTGGTGGGGGGGCAAATGGGCTGATGTTTGGTGGGGGGGCAAATGGGCTGCTGTGTGGTGCTTGGGGGGCAAATTGGCTGCTGTGTGGTGCGAGAGGGGGCAAACGGGCTGCTGTTTGGTGGGGGGGGGCAAATGGGCTGCTGTGTGGTGCTGGGGGGGCAAACTGGCTGCTGTGTGGTGCTTGGGGCAAATTGGCTGCTGTGTGGTGCGAGGGGGGGCAAACGGGCTGCTGTTTGGTGCGGGGGGGCAAACGGGCTGCTGTGGTGCTGGGGGGGCAAACGGGCTGCTATGTGGTGCTGGGGGGGGGGCAAACGGGCTGCTATGTGGTGCTGGGGGGGGGGGGCAAACGGGCTGCTATGTGGTGCTTGGTTGGGTGCAAACAGGCTGCAGGGGGGCAAACGAGCTGCTGGGGGAGCAAACGGGCTGCTGTGTGGTGCTGGGGGGGGCAAACGGGCTGCTGTGTGGTTCTGGGGGGGGGGCAAACGGGCTGCTGTGTGGTTCTGGGGGGGGGGCAAACGGGCTGCTGTGTGGTTCTGGGGGGGGGGGCAAACGGGCTGCTGTGTGGTGCGGGGGCAAACGGGCTGCTGTGTGGTGCGGGGGGCAAACAGGCTGCTGTGTGGTGCTTGGGGGCAAACGGGCTGCTGTGTGGTGCGAGGGGGGGCAAACGGGCTGCTGTTTGGTGGGGGGGCAAATGGGCTGCTGTATGGTGGGGGGGCAAACGGGCTGCTGTGTGGTGCTGGGGGGGGCAAACCGGCTGCAGGGGGGGGGCAAATGAGCTGCTGGGGGAGCAAACGGGCTTGCTGGGGGGGGGCAAACGGGCTGCTGTGTGGTTCTGGGGGGGGGGGGCAAACGGGCTGCTGTGTGGTTCTGGGGGGGGGGGGGCAAACGGGCTGCTGTGTGGGTGCGGGGGGCAAACGGGCTGCTGTGTGGTGCGGGGGCAAACGGGCTGCTGTGTGGTGCGGGGGCAAACGGGCTGCTGTGTGGTGCTTGGGGGCAAATTGGCTGCTGTGTGGTGCGAGGGGGGGCAAACGGGCTGCTGTTTGGTGGGGGGGCAAATGGGCTGCTGTATGGTGGGGGGGCAAACGGGCTGCTGTGTGTGGTGCTGGGGGGGGGCAAACGGGCTGCAGGGGGGCAAATGAGCTGCTGGGGGAGCAAACGGGCTGCTGGGGGGGGGCAAACGGGCTGCTGTGTGGTTCTGGGGGGGGGGGGGGCAAACGGGCTGCAGTGTGGTTCTGGGGGGGGGGGGCAAACGGGCTGCTGTGTGGTGCGGGGGGGTGCCAAACGGGCTGCTGTGTGGTGCGGGGGGGGGGGGGGGCAAATGGGCTGCTGCTGTGTGGTGCGGGGGGGAGGGGGGCAAACGAAGTGGTGAGAAGGGGAGGAGAGCCAAGCATGAGCGAGCTCAGCGGCAGCGGGGACTCAGCCTTACACTGGTTTCAGTCCTACCTATCAGGAAGATCCCAACATGTGTCCATCTCAGGCTCTAACTCCAACCCCCTGGATATCACCTGTGGTGTCCCGCAAGGCTCTGTTCTGGGGCCCCTACTCTTCTCAGTGTTCATTAATGATCTTCCCACAGCTTGTAAGGAAGCCTCAATACACATGTATGCAGATGACACAATCCTATATGCACACAGCCATAGCCTCTCTGACCTTCTCCCAAGCTGCTGTGGGGTGGGGGGCAAACGGGCTGCTGTGCGGGGAGGGCAGGGGCAAACGGGGCTGCTGTGCGGGGGGGGCAAACGGGCTGCTGTGCGGGGGGGGGGCAAACGGGCTGCTGTGCGGGGGGGGCAAACGGGCTGCTGTGCGGGGGGGGGCAAACGGCTGCTGTGCGGGGGGGGGGCAAACGGCTGCTGTGCGGGGGCGGGGGGCAAACGGGCTGCTGTGCGGGGGGGGCAAACGGGCTGCTGTGCGGGGAGGGGGCAAACGGGGCTGCTGTGCGGGGGGGGCAAACGGGCTGCTGTGCGGGGGGGGCAAACGGGCTGCTGTGCGGGGGGGGGCAAAACGGGCTGCTGTGCGGGGGGGGGCAAACGGCTGCTGGGGGCGGGGGCAAACGGGCTGCTGTGCGGGGGGGGGCAAACGGGCTGCTGTGCGGGGGGGGCAACGGGCTGTGCGGGGGGGGCAAACGGCTGCTGTGCGGGGGGGCAAACGGCTGCTGTGCGGGGGCGGGGGGCAAACGGGCTGCTGTGCGGGGGGCGGGGGCAAACGGGCTGCTGTGCGGGGGGGGCAAACGGGCTGCTGTGCGGGGGGGGGGCAAACGGCTGCTGTGCGGGGGGGGGCAAACGGCTGCTGTGCGGGGGGGGGCAAACGGGCTGCTGTGCGGGGGGGGGGGCAAACGGCTGCTGTGCGGGGGGGGGCAAACGGCTGCTTTGCGGGGGGGCGGCAAACGGCTGCTGTGCGGGGGCGGGGGGGGGCAAACGGGCTGCTGTGCGGGGGGGGCAAACGGGGCTGCTGTGCGGGGGGGGGGCAAAACGGGCTGCTGTGCGGGGGGCGCAAACGGGCTGCTGTGCGGGGGGGGCAAACGGGGCTGCTGTGCGGGGGGGGGCAAGCGGGCTGCTGTGCGGAGGGGGCAAGCGGGCTGCTGTGCGGGGGGGCAAACGGGCTGCTGTGCGGGGGGGGGCAAACGGGCTGCTGTGCGGTGCGGGCAAACGGGCTGCTGTGTGGTGCGGGGGGGCAAACTGGGTGCTGGGGGGGGCAAACTGGCTGATGTGTCGTGCTGGGGGGGGGAGGGGGGCAAACGGGCTGCTGTGTGGTACCCCGTTTGCCCCCACAGCAGCCTGTTTGCCCCACAGCAGCCTGTTTGCCCCACAGCAGCCTGTTTGCCCCACAGCAGCCTGTTTGCCCCACAGCAGCCTGTTTGCCCCACAGTTTGCCCCGTTTTGCCCCACAGTTTGCCCCGTTTGCCCCACAGCAGCCCGTTTGCCCCACAGCAGCCCGTTTGCCCCACAGCAGCCCGTTTGCCCCCCCCCCCCCACCAGCACCACAGAGCAGCCCGTTTGCCCCCCAGCACCACAGAGCAGCCCGTTTGCCCCCCAGCACCCACACACGTTTGCCCCCCCCCAGCACCACACACGTTTGCCCCCCCCCAGCACCACACACGTTTGCCCCCCCAGCACCACACACGTTTGCCCCCCCCAGCACCACACACGTTTGCCCCCCCAGCACCACACACGTTTGCCCCCCCAGCACCACACACGTTTGCCCCCCCAGCACCACACACGTTTGCCCCCCCAGCACCAACAACGTTTGCCCCCCCAGCACCACACACGTTTGCCCCCCCAGCACCACACACGTTTGCCCCCCCCAGCACCACACACGTTTGCCCCCCCCAGCACCACACACGTTTGCCCCCCCCAGCACCACACACGTTTGCCCCCCCAGCACCACACACGTTTGCCCCCCCGAGCAGCCACACACGTTTGCCCCCCCAGCACCACACACGTTTGCCCCCCCAGCACCACACACGTTTGCCCCCCCAGCACCACACACGTTTGCCCCCCCAGCACCAACACACGTTTGCCCCCCCAGCACCACACACGTTTGCCCCCCCAGCACCACACACGTTTGCCCCCCCAGCACCACACACGTTTGCCCCCCCCAGCACCACACACGTTTGCCCCCCCCAGCACCACACACGTTTGCCCCCCCCAGCACCACACACGTTTGCCCCCCCCAGCACCACACACGTTTGCCCCCCCCCAGCACCACACACGTTTGCCCCCCCCCCAGCACCACACACGTTTGCCCCCCCCCCCAGCACCACACACGTTTGCCCCCCCCCAGCACCACACACGTTTGCCCCCTCCCCCCAGCACCACACACGTTTGCCCCCTCCCCCCCAGCACCACACACGTTTGCCCCGCCCCCTCCCCCCCCCAGCACCACACACGTTTGCCCCCCCCCAGCACCACACACGTTTGCCCCCCCCAGCACCACACACGTTTGCCCCCCCAGCACCACACACGTTTGCCCCCCCAGCACCACACACGTTTGCCCCCCCAGCACCACACACGTTTGCCCCCCCCAGCACCACACACGTTTGCCCCCCCCAGCACCACACACGTTTGCCCCCCCAGCACCACACACGTTTGCCCCCCCAGCACCACACACGTTTGCCCCCCCAGCACCACACACGTTTGCCCCCCCAGCACCACACACGTTTTGCCCCCCCCAGCACCACACACGTTTGCCCCCCCAGCACCACACACGTTTGCCCCCCCAGCACCACACACGTTTGCCCCCCCAGCACCACACACGTTTGCCCCCCCAGCACCACACACGTTTGCCCCCCCAGCACCACACACGTTTGCCCCCCCCAGCACCACACACGTTTGCCCCCAGCACCACACACGTTTGCCCCCCCAGCCACACACGTTTGCCCCCCCAGCACCACACACGTTTGCCCCCCAGCACCACACACGTTTGCCCCCCCAGCACCACACACGTTTTCCCCCCCAGCACCACACACGTTTTCCCCCCCAGCACCACACCACGTTTGCCCCCCCAGCACCACACACGTTTGCCCCCCCAGCACCACACACGTTTGCCCCCCCAGCACCACACACGTTTGCCCCCCCCCAGCACCACACACGTTTGCCCCCCCCCCCCAGCACCACACACGTTTGCCCCCCCCCCCCAGCACCACACACAGTTTGCCCCCCCCCCAGCACCACACACGTTTCCCCCCCCCCAGCACCACACACGTTTGCCCCCCCCAGCACCACACACGTTTGCCCCCCCCCAGCACCACACACGTTTGCCCCCCCCCCCCCCCAGCACCACACACGTTTGCCCCCCCCCCAGCACCACACACGTTTGCCCCCCCCCCCACCACCACACACGTTTGCCCCCCCCCCAGCACCACACACGTTTGCCCCCCCCCCCCAGCACCACACACGTTTGCCCCCCCCCCAGCACCACACACCAAACTGGCTGCTGTGTGTTGCTGGGGGGGGGCAAACGGGCTGCTGTGTAGTGCAGGGGGGGGGCAAACGGGGTGCTGTGTGGTGCGGGGGGGGGCAAACGGGGTGCTGTGTGGGGGGGCAAACGGGGGTGCTGTGTGGGGGGGCAAACAGGGTGCTGTGGTGCGGGGGGGGCAAACGGGGTGCTGTGTGGGGGGCAAAACAGGGTGCTGTGGTGCGGGGGGGCAAATGGGCTGCTGTGTGGTGCGGGGGGGGTCAAACTGACTGTTGTGTGGTGCGGAGGGGCAAACGGGCTGCTGTGTAGTGCGGGGGCAAACGGGCTGATGTTTGGTGGGGGGGGGCAAACGGGCTGATGTTTGGTGGGGGGGCAAATGGGCTGCTATGTGGTGCTTGGGGGCAAATTGGCTGCTGTGTGGTGTGAGAGGGGGCAAATTGGCTGCTGTGTGGTGCGAGAGGGGGCAAATGGGCTGCTGTTTGGTGGGGGGGAAAATGGGCTGCTGTGTGGTGCGAGGGGGGGGCAAACGGGCTGCTGTTTGGTGTGGGGGGCAAACGGGTTGCTGTGGTGCGGGGGGGGAGGCAAACGGGGCTGCTATGTGGTGCTGGGGGGGCAATCGGGCTGCTATGTGGTGCTTGGGGGGGCAAACGAGCTGCTGGGGGGAGCAAACGGGCTACTGTGTGGTTCTGGGGGGGGCAAACGGGCTGCTGTGTGGTTCTGGGGGGGGCAAACGGGCTGCTGTGTGGTGCGAGGGCAAACAAGCTGCTGTGTGGTGCGGGGGCAAATGGGCTGCTGTTTGGTGGGGGGACAAACGGGCTGCTGGGGGGGGCAAACTGGCTGCTGTGTGGTGCTTGGGGGCAAATTGGCTGCTGTGGTGTGAGGGGGGGGCAAACGGGCTGCTGTTTGTTGGGGGGGGCAAACGGGTTGCTGTGGTGCGGGGGGGGGCAAACGGGCTGCTAAATGGTGCTTGGGGGGGCAAACGGGCTGCTATGTGGTGCTGGGGGGGGCAAATGGGCTGCTATGTGGTGCTGGGGGGGGGCAAACGGGCTGCTATGTGGTGCTGGGGGGGACAAACGGGCTGCTATGTGATGCTGGGGGGGGGCAAACGGGCTGCAGGGGGAGCAAACGGGCTGCTGTGTGGTGCTTGGGGGGGCAAACGGGGTGCTGGGGGGGGCAAATGGGCTGCTGTGTGGTGCTGGGGGGGCAAACGGGCTGCTGTGTTGTGCGGGGGCAAACGGGCTGATGTTTGGTGGGGGGGCAAACTGGCTGCTGTGGTGCTTGGGGGCAAATTGGCTGCTGTGTGGTGCGAGGGGGGGCAAACGGGCTGCTGTTTGGTGGGGGGGCAAACGGGCTGCTGTGCAGTTTGCCACCCCCCCCCAGCACCACAGAGCAGCCCGTTTGCCCCCCAGCACCACAGAGCAGCCCGTTTGCCCCCCAGCACCACAGAGCAGCCCGTTTGCCCCCCCAGCACCACACACGTTTGCCCCCCCCGGCACCACACACGTTTGCCCCCCCAGCACCACACACGTTTGCCCCCCCAGCACCACACACGTTTGCCCCCCCAGCACCACACACGTTTGCCCCCCCAGCACCACACACGTTTGCCCCCCCCAGCACCACACACGTTTGCCCCCCCAGCACCACACACGTTTGCCCCCCCAGCACCACACACAAACTGGCTGCTGTGTGTTGCTGGGGGGGGCAAACGGGCTGCTGTGTAGTGCGGGGGGGGGGGCAAACGGGGTGCTGTGTAGTGCGGGGGGGCAAACGGGGGTGCTGTGTGGTGCGGGGGGGGCAAACGGGGTGCGGGAGGGGCAAACGGGGTGCTGTGGTGCGGGGGGGGGCAAACGGGCTGCCGTGTGGTGCGGGGGGGGGCAAACGGGCTGCTGTGTGGTGGGGGGGCAAACGGGCTGATGTTTGGTGGGGGGGGCAAACGGGCTGCTGTGTGGTTGGTGGTGGGGGGGGCAAACGGGCTGCTGTGTGGTGCTGGGGGGGCAAACGGGCTGCTGTGTGGTGGGGGGGGCAAACGGGCTGATGTTTGGTGGGGGGCAAACGGGCTGCTGTGTGGTGGGGGGCAAACGGGCTGCTGTGTGGTGGGGGGGGCAAACGGGCTGATGTTTGGTGGGGGGGGCAAACGGGCTGATGTTTGGTGGGCGGGCAAACTGGCTGCTGTGGTGCTTGGGGGCAAATTGGCTGCTGTGTGGTGCGAGGGGGGGCAAACGGGCTGCTGTGTGGTGCGAGGGGGGGCAAACGGGCTGCTGTGCGGGGGGGGGGGCAAACGGGCTGCTGTGTGGTGCGGGGGGGGCAAACTGGCTGATGTGTGGTGCTGGGGGGGGGTGGGGGCAAACTGGCTGCTGTGTGGTGCGAGGGGGGGGCAAACGGGCTGCTATGTGGTGCTGGGGGGGGCAAACTGGCTGCTGTGTGGTGGGGGGGGCAAACGGGCTGATGTTTGGTGGGGGGCAAACGGGCTGCTGTGTGGTGGGGGGCAAATGGGCTGCTGTGTGGTGGGGGGGGGCAAACGGGCTGATGTTTGGTGGGGGGGCAAACGGGCTGCTGGGTGGGCAAACGGGCTGCTGTGTGGTGGGGGGGGCAAACGGGCTGATGTTTGGTGGGCGGGCAAACTGGCTGCTGTGGTGCTTGGGGGCAAATTGGCTGCTGTGTGGTGCGAGGGGGGGGCAAACGGGCTGCTGTGTGGTGCGAGGGGGGGCAAATGGGCTGCTGTGCGGGGGGGGGCAAACGGGCTGCTGTGTGGTGCGGGGGGGGCAAACTGGCTGATGTGTGGTGCTGGGGGGGGGGTGGGGGCAAACTGGCTGCTGTGTGGTGCGAGGGGGGGCAAACGGGCTGCTATGTGGTGCTGGGGGGGGGCAAACTGGCTGCTATGTGGTGCGGGGGCAAACGGGCTGCTGTGTGGTGCGGGGGGGGCAAACGGGCTGCTGTGTGGTGCGAGGGGGGGCAGACGGGCTGCTGTTTGGTGGGGGGGCAAATGGGCTGCTGTATGGTGGGGGGGCAAACGGGCTGCTGTGTGGTGCTGGGGGGGCAAACTGGCTGCTGTGTGGTGCTTGGGGCAAATTGGCTGCTGTGGTGCGAGGGGGGGCAAACGGGCTGCTGTTTGGTGGGGGGGGCAAACGGGTTGCTGTGGTGCGGGGGGGCAAACGGGTTGCTGTGGTGCGGGGGGGGCAAACGGGCTGCTATGTGGTGCTGGGGGGACAAACGGGCTGCTATGTGGTGCTGGGGGGGGCAAACGGGCTGCTATGTGGTGCTGGGGGGGCAAACGGGCTACAGGGAGGGCAAATGGGCTGCTGGGGGGGCAAACGGGCTGCTGTGTGGTGCTGGGGGGGCAAACGGGCTGCTGTGTGGTGCTGGGGGGGGGGGGAGGGGTGCAAACTGGCTGCTGTGTGGTATCCGTTTGCCCCAAAGCAGCCTGTTTGCCCCACACACGTTTGCCCCCCCAGCACCACACACCAAACTGGCTGCTGTGTGTTGCGGGGGGGGCAAACGGGCTGCTGTGTGGTGGGGGGGCAAACGGGCTGATGTTTGGTGGGGGGGCAAACGGGCTGCTGTGTGGTGCTGGGGGGGCAAACGGGCTGCTGTGTGGTGCGGGGGGGCAAACGGGCTGCTGTGTGGTGGGGGGGCAAACGGGCTGATGTTTGGTGGGGGGGCAAACGGGCTGCTGGGGGGGGCAAACGGGCTGCTGTGTGGTGCTGGGGGGGCAAACGGGCTGCTGTGTGGTGGGGGGGGCAAACGGGCTGATGTTTGGTGGGGGGCAAACGGGCTGCTGTGTGGTGGGGGGCAAACGGGCTGCTGTGTGGTGCTGGGGGGCAAACGGGCTGCTGTGTGGTGGGGGGGGCAAACGGGCTGATGTTTGGTGGGGGGGCAAACGGGCTGCTGTGTGGTGCTGGGTGGGCAAACGGGCTGCTGTGTGGTGGGGGGGCAAACGGGCTGATGTTTGGTGGGCGGGCAAACTGGCTGCTGTGGTGCTTGGGGGCAAATTGGCTGCTGTGTGGTGCGAGGGGGGGGGCAAACGGGCTGCTGTGTGGTGCGAGGGGGGGCAAACGGGCTGCTGTGCGGGGGGGGGCAAACGGGCTGCTGTGTGGTGCGGGGGGGGCAAACTGGCTGATGTGGTGCTGGGGGGGGGCGGGGGCAAACTGGCTGCTGTGTGGTGCGAGGGGGGGGCAAACGGGCTGCTATGTGGTGCTGGGGGGGGGGGCAAACTGGCTGCTATGTGGTGCGGGGGCAAACGGGCTGCTGTGTGGTGCGAGGGGGGGCAGACGGGCTGCTGTTTGGTGGGGGGGCAAATGGGCTGCTGTATGGTGGGGGGGCAAACGGGCTGCTGTGTGGTGCTGGGGGGGCAAACTGGCTGCTGTGTGGTGCTTGGGGCAAATTGGCTGCTGTGGTGCGAGGGGGGGCAAACGGGCTGCTGTTTGGTGGGGGGGGCAAACGGGTTGCTGTGGTGCGGGGGGGCAAACGGGTTGCTGTGGTGCGGGGGGCAAACGGGCTGCTATGTGGTGCTGGGGGGGGCAAACGGGCTGCTGGGGGGGGCAAACGGGCTGCTGTGTGGTGCTGGGGGGGCAAACGGGCTGCTGTGTGGTGGGGGGGGGCAAACGGGCTGATGTTTGGTGGGGGGCAAACGGGCTGCTGTGTGGTGGGGGGCAAACGGGCTGCTGTGTGGTGCTGGGGGGGCAAACGGGCTGCTGTGTGGTGGGGGGGGCAAACGGGCTGATGTTTGGTGGGGGGGCAAACGGGCTGCTGTGTGGTGCTGGGTGGGCAAACGGGCTGCTGTGTGGTGGGGGGGCAAACGGGCTGATGTTTGGTGGGCGGGCAAACTGGCTGCTGTGGTGCTTGGGGGCAAATTGGCTGCTGTGTGGTGCGAGGGGGGGGCAAACGGGCTGCTGTGTGGTGCGAGGGGGGGCAAACGGGCTGCTGTGCGGGGGGGGGGCAAACGGGCTGCTGTGTGGTGCGGGGGGGGCAAACTGGCTGATGTGGTGCTGGGGGGGGCGGGGGCAAACTGGCTGCTGTGTGGTGCGAGGGGGGGGCAAACGGGCTGCTATGTGGTGCTGGGGGGGGGGGCAAACTGGCTGCTATGTGGTGCGGGGGCAAACGGGCTGCTGTGTGGTGCGGGGGCAAACGGGCTGCTGTGTGGTGCGAGGGGGGGAAGACGGGCTGCTGTTTGGTGGGGGGGCAAATGGGCTGCTGTATGGTGGGGGGGCAAACGGGCTGCTGTGTGGTGCTGGGGGGGCAAACTGGCTGCTGTGTGGTGCTTGGGGCAAATTGGCTGCTGTGGTGCGAGGGGGGGCAAACGGGCTGCTGTTTGGTGGGGGGGGCAAACGGGTTGCTGTGGTGCGGGGGGGCAAACGGGTTGCTGTGGTGCGGGGGGGGCAAACGGGCTGCTATGTGGTGCTGGGGGGGGCAAACGGGCTGCTATGTGGTGCTGGGGGGGGCAAACGGGCTGCTATGTGGTGCTGGGGGGGGCAAACGGGCTGCTATGTGGTGCTGGGGGGGGCAAACGGGCTACAGGGAGGGCAAATGGGCTGCTGGGGGGGCAAACGGGCTGCTGTGTGGTGCTGGGGGGCAAACGGGCTGCTGTGTGGTGCTGGGGGGGCAAACTGGCTGCTGTGTGGTGCGAGGGGGGGGGCAAACGGGCTGCTGTTTGGTGGGGGGGGCAAGCGGGCTGCTGTTTGGTGGGGGGGCAAACTGGCTGCTGTGTGGTGCTGGGGGGGGGGAGGGGGTGCAAACTGGCTGCTGTGTGGTACCCGTTTGCCCCAAAGCAGCCTGTTTGCCCACCCCAGCACCACAGAGTAGCCCGTTTGCCCCCCCAGCACCACACACGTTTGCCCCCCCAGCACCACACACCAAACTGGCTGCTGGGGGGGGGGGGGCAAACGGGCTGTTGTGTAGTGCGGGGGGGGGGCAAACGGGGTGCTGTGTAGTGCGGGGGGGGCAAACGGGGGTGCTGTGTGGTACGGGGGGGGCAAACGGGGTGCGGGGGGGGCAAACGGTGCTGTGGTGCGGGGGGGGCAAACGGGCTGCTGTGTGGTGCGGGGGGGGCAAACTGGCTGTTGTGTGGTGCGGGGGGCAAACGGGCTGCTGTGTGGTGCAGGGGCAAACGGGCTGATGTTTGGTGCGGGGGCAAATGGGCTGCTGTGTGGTGCTTGGGGGCAAATTGGCTGCTGTGTGGTGCGAGAGGGGGCAAATGGTTTGCTGTTTGGTGGGGGGGCAAATGGGCTGCTGTGTGGTGCTTGGGGGGCAAATGGGCTGCTGTGTGGTGCTGGGGGGGCAAACTGGCTGCAGTGTGGTGCTTGGGGCAAATTGGCTGCTGTGGTGCGAGGGGCAAACGGGCTGCTGTGTGGTGCTTGGGGGCAAATTGGCTGCTGTGGTGCGAGGGGCAAACGGGCTGCTGTGTGGTGCGGGGGCAAACGGGCTGCTGTGTGGTGCGAGGGGGGGCAGACAGGCTGCTGTTTGGTGGGGGGGCAAACGGGCTGCTGTGTGGTGCTTGGGGGCAAATTGGCTGCTGTGTGGTGGGGGGGGCAAACGGGCTGTTATGTGGTGCTTGGGGGCAAATTGGCTTCTGTGTGGTGCGAGAGGGGGCAAATGGTTTGCTGTATGGTGGGGGGGCAAATGGGCTGCTGTGTGGTGCTGGGGGGGCAAATGGGCTGCTGTGTGGTGCTGGGGGGGCAAACTGGCTGCAGCGTGGTGCTTGGGGGCAAATTGGCTGCTGTGGTGCGAGGGGCAAACGGGCTGCTGTGTGGTGCGGGGGCAAACGGGCTGCTGTGTGGTGCGAGGGGGGGCAGACGGGCTGCTGTTTGGTGGGGGGGGCAAACGGGCTGCTGCATGGTGGGGGGGCAAACGGGCTGCTGTGTGGTGCTTGGGGCAAATTGGCTGCTGTGGTGCGAGGGGGGGGGGCAAACGGGCTGCTGTTTGGTGGGGGGGGGCAAACGGGTTGCTGTGGTGCGGGGGGGCAAACGGGCTGCTATGTGGTGCTGGGGGGGGCAAACGGGCTGATATGTGGTGCTGGGGGGGGGCAAACGGGGTGCGGGGGGGGGCAAACGGGCTGCTGTGTGGTGCTGGGGGGGGCAAAAGGGCTGCTGTGGTGCGGGGGGGGGCAAACGGGCTGCTGTGTGGTGCTTGGGGGCAAATTGGCTGCTGTGTGGTGCGAGGGGGGGCAAGCGGGCTGCTGTGTGGTGGGGGGGCAAACGGGCTGCTGTGTGGTGCTTGGGGGCAAATTGGCTGCTGTGTGGTGCGAGGGGGGGCAAGCGGGCTGCTGTTTGGTGGGGGGGCAAACGGGCTGCTGTGTGGTGCGGGCAAACGGGCTGCTGTTTGGTGTGGGGGGGGGGCAAACTGGCTGATGTGTGGTGCTGGGTGGGGGCAAACTGGCTGATGTGTGGTGCTGGGGGGGGGCAAACTGGCTGTTGTGTGGTACCCGTTTGCCCCACAGCAGCCTGTTTGCCCCCCCCACCCCAGCACCACAGAGCAGCCCGTTTGCCCCCCAGCACCACACACGTTTGCCCCCCCCCAGCACCACACACGTTTGCCCCCCCAGCACCACACATGTTTGCCCCCCCAGCACCACACACCAAACTGGCTGCTGTGTGTTGCTGGGGGGGGCAAACGGGCTGCTGTGTAGTGCGGGGGGGCAAACGGGGTGCTGTGTAGTGCGGGGGGGGGGGCAAACGGGGTGCGGGGGGGGGCAAACGGTGCTGTGGTGCGGGGGGGGGCAAACAGGCTGCTGTGTGGTGCGGGGGGGCAAACTGGCTGCTGTGTGGTGCGAGGGGGGGCAAACGGGCTGCTGTTTGTAGGGGGGGCAAACGGGCTGCTGTTTGGTTGGGGGGCAAATGGGCTGCTGTGTGGTGCGAGGGGGGGCAAACGGGCTGTTGTGTTGTGCGGGGGCAAACGGGCTGATGTTTGGTGGGGGGGCAAATGGGCTGATGTTTGGTGGGGGGGCAAACGGGCTGTTGTGTTGTGCGGGGGCAAACGGGCTGATGTTTGGTGGGGGGGCAAATGGGCTGCTGTGTGGTGCTTGGGGGCAAATTGGCTGCTGTGTGGTGCTGGGGGGGCAAACTGGCTGCAGTGTGGTGCTTGGGGGCAAATTGGCTGCTGTGGTGCGAGGGGCAAACGGGCTGCTGTGTGGTGCTTGGGGGCAAATTGGCTGCTGTGGTGCGAGGGGCAAACGGGCTGCTGTGTGGTGCGGGGGCAAACGGGCTGCTGTGTGGTGCGAGGGGGGGAAGACGGGCTGCTGTTTGGTGGGGGGGCAAATGGGCTGCTGTATGGTGGGGGGGCAAACGGGCTGCTGTGTGGTGCTGGGGGGGCAAACTGGCTGCTGTGTGGTGCTTGGGGCAAATTGGCTGCTGTGGTGCGAGGGGGGGCAAACGGGCTGCTGTTTGGTGGGGGGGGCAAACGGGTTGCTGTGGTGCGGGGGGGCAAACGGGTTGCTGTGGTGCGGGGGGGGCAAACGGGCTGCTATGTGGTGCTGGGGGGGGCAAACGGGCTGCTATGTGGTGCTGGGGGGGGCAAACGGGCTGCTATGTGGTGCTGGGGGGGGCAAACGGGCTGCTATGTGGTGCTGGGGGGGGCAAACGGGCTGCTATGTGGTGCTGGGGGGGGCAAACGGGCTACAGGGAGGGCAAATGGGCTGCTGGGGGGGCAAACGGGCTGCTGTGTGGTGCTGGGGGGCAAACGGGCTGCTGTGTGGTGCTGGGGGGGCAAACTGGCTGCTGTGTGGTGCGAGGGGGGGGGCAAACGGGCTGCTGTTTGGTGGGGGGGGCAAGCGGGCTGCTGTTTGGTGGGGGGGCAAACTGGCTGCTGTGTGGTGCTGGGGGGGGGGAGGGGTGCAAACTGGCTGCTGTGTGGTACCCGTTTGCCCCAAAGCAGCCTGTTTGCCCACCCCAGCACCACAGAGTAGCCCGTTTGCCCCCCCAGCACCACACACGTTTGCCCCCCCAGCACCACACACCAAACTGGCTGCTGGGGGGGGGGGGGCAAACGGGCTGTTGTGTAGTGCGGGGGGGGGGCAAACGGGGTGCTGTGTAGTGCGGGGGGGGCAAACGGGGTGCTGTGTGGTACGGGGGGGGCAAACGGGGTGCGGGGGGGCAAACGGTGCTGTGGTGCGGGGGGGGCAAACGGGCTGCTGTGTGGTGCGGGGGGGGCAAACTGGCTGTTGTGTGGTGCGGGGGGCAAACGGGCTGCTGTGTGGTGCAGGGGCAAACGGGCTGATGTTTGGTGCGGGGGCAAATGGGCTGCTGTGTGGTGCTTGGGGGCAAATTGGCTGCTGTGTGGTGCGAGAGGGGGCAAATGGTTTGCTGTTTGGTGGGGGGGCAAATGGGCTGCTGTGTGGTGCTTGGGGGGCAAATGGGCTGCTGTGTGGTGCTGGGGGGGCAAACTGGCTGCAGTGTGGTGCTTGGGGGCAAATTGGCTGCTGTGGTGCGAGGGGCAAACGGGCTGCTGTGTGGTGCTTGGGGGCAAATTGGCTGCTGTGGTGCGAGGGGCAAACGGGCTGCTGTGTGGTGCGGGGGCAAACGGGCTGCTGTGTGGTGCGAGGGGGGGCAGACAGGCTGCTGTTTGGTGGGGGGGCAAACGGGCTGCTGTGTGGTGCTTGGGGGCAAATTGGCTGCTGTGTGGTGGGGGGGGCAAACGGGCTGTTATGTGGTGCTTGGGGGCAAATTGGCTTCTGTGTGGTGCGAGAGGGGGCAAATGGTTTGCTGTATGGTGGGGGGGCAAATGGGCTGCTGTGTGGTGCTGGGGGGGCAAATGGGCTGCTGTGTGGTGCTGGGGGGGCAAACTGGCTGCAGCGTGGTGCTTGGGGGCAAATTGGCTGCTGTGGTGCGAGGGGCAAACGGGCTGCTGTGTGGTGCGGGGGCAAACGGGCTGCTGTGTGGTGCGAGGGGGGGCAGACGGGCTGCTGTTTGGTGGGGGGGGGCAAACGGGCTGCTGCATGGTGGGGGGGCAAACGGGCTGCTGTGTGGTGCTTGGGGCAAATTGGCTGCTGTGGTGCGAGGGGGGGGGGCAAACGGGCTGCTGTTTGGTGGGGGGGGGCAAACGGGTTGCTGTGGTGCGGGGGGGCAAACGGGCTGCTATGTGGTGCTGGGGGGGGCAAACGGGCTGATATGTGGTGCTGGGGGGGGGCAAACGGGGTGCGGGGGGGGGCAAACGGGCTGCTGTGTGGTGCTGGGGGGGGCAAAAGGGCTGCTGTGGTGCGGGGGGGGCAAACGGGCTGCTGTGTGGTGCTTGGGGGCAAATTGGCTGCTGTGTGGTGCGAGGGGGGGCAAGCGGGCTGCTGTGTGGTGGGGGGGCAAACGGGCTGCTGTGTGGTGCTTGGGGGCAAATTGGCTGCTGTGTGGTGCGAGGGGGGGCAAGCGGGCTGCTGTTTGGTGGGGGGGCAAACGGGCTGCTGTTTGGTGTGGGGGGGGGGCAAACTGGCTGATGTGTGGTGCTGGGTGGGGGCAAACTGGCTGATGTGTGGTGCTGGGGGGGGGCAAACTGGCTGTTGTGTGGTACCCGTTTGCCCCACAGCAGCCTGTTTGCCCCCCCCACCCCAGCACCACAGAGCAGCCCGTTTGCCCCCCAGCACCACACACGTTTGCCCCCCCCCAGCACCACACACGTTTGCCCCCCCAGCACCACACATGTTTGCCCCCCCAGCACCACACACCAAACTGGCTGCTGTGTGTTGCTGGGGGGGGCAAACGGGCTGCTGTGTAGTGCGGGGGGGCAAACGGGGTGCTGTGTAGTGCGGGGGGGGGGGGCAAACGGGGTGCGGGGGGGGGCAAACGGTGCTGTGGTGCGGGGGGGGCAAACAGGCTGCTGTGTGGTGCGGGGGGGCAAACTGGCTGCTGTGTGGTGCGAGGGGGGGCAAACGGGCTGCTGTTTGTAGGGGGGGCAAACGGGCTGCTGTTTGGTTGGGGGGCAAATGGGCTGCTGTGTGGTGCGAGGGGGGGCAAACGGGCTGTTGTGTTGTGCGGGGGCAAACGGGCTGATGTTTGGTGGGGGGGCAAATGGGCTGATGTTTGGTGGGGGGGCAAACGGGCTGTTGTGTTGTGCGGGGGCAAACGGGCTGATGTTTGGTGGGGGGGCAAATGGGCTGCTGTGTGGTGCTTGGGGGCAAATTGGCTGCTGTGTGGTGCGAGAGGGGGCAAATGGGCTGCTGTTTGGTGGGGGGGGCAAACTGGCTGCTGTGTGGTGCTTGGGGCAAATTGGCTGCTGTGTGGTGCGAGGGGGGGCAAACGGGCTGCTGTTTGGTGCGGGGGGGCAAACGGGTTGCTGTGGTGCGGGGGGGGGCAAACGGGCTGCTGTGGTGGGGGGGGGCAAACGGGCTGTTATGTGGTGCTTGGGGGCAAATTGGCTTCTGTGTGGTGCGAGAGGGGGCAAATGGTTTGCTGTTTGGTGGGGGGGCAAATGGGCTGCTGTGTGGTGCTGGGGGGGCAAACTGGCTGCAGCGTGGTGCTTGGGGGCAAATTGGCTGCTGTGGTGCGAGGGGCAAACGGGCTGCTGTGTGGTGCGGGGGCAAACGGGCTGCTGTGTGGTGCGAGGGGGGCAGACGGGCTGCTGTATGGTGGGGGGGCAAACGGGCTGCTGTGTGGTGCTTGGGGGCAAATTGGCTGCTGTGGTGTGAGGGGGGGGGCAAACGGGCTGCTGTTTGGTGGGGGGGGGGCAAACGGGCTGCTGTGGTGTGGGGGGGGCAATCGGGCTGCTATGTGGTGCTGAGGGGGGCAAACGGGCTGCTGTTTGGTGCTTGGGGGCAAGCGGGTTGCTGTGGTGCGGGGGGGCAAACGGCTGCTATGTGGTGCTGGGGGGGGGCAAACGGGCTGCTGTGTGGTGCGGGGGGGGCAAACGGGCTGCTGTGTGGTGCTTGGGGGCAAATTGGCTGCTGTGTGGTGCGAGGGGGGGCAAGCGGGCTGCTGTTTGGTGGGGGGGCAAACGGGCTGCTGTGCGGGGGGGGCAAACAGGCTGCTGTGTGGTGCGGGCAAACGGGCTGCTGTTTGGTGTGGGGGGGCAAACTGGCTGATGTGTGGTGCTGGGTGGGGGCAAACTGGCTGATGTGTGGGGGGGGAGGGCAAACTGGCTGATGTGTGGGGGGGGAGGGCAAACTGGCTGATGTGTGGTACCCGTTTGCCCCACAGCAGCCTGTTTGCCCCCAGCACCACAGAGCAGCCTGTTTGCCCCCCAGCACCACACACGTTTGCCCCCCCAGCACCACACACGTTTGCCCCCCCAGCACCACACACCAAACTGGCTGCTGTGTGTTGCTGGGGGGGGCAAACGGGGTGCTGTGTGTTGCTGGGGGGGGCAAACGGGGTGCTGTGTGGTGCGGGGGGGGCAAACGGGGTGCGGGGGAGGCAAACGGTGCTGTGGTGCGGGGGGGGCAAACAGGCTGCTGTGTGGTGCGGGGGGGCAAACTGGCTGCTGTGTGGTGCTGGGGGGGCAAATTGGCTGCTGTGTGGTGCGAGGGGGGGCAAACGGGCTGCTGTGTGGTGCGAGGGGGGGCAAACGGGCTGCTGTTTGGTTGGGGGGCAAATGGGCTGCTGTGTGGTGCGAGGGGGGGCAAACGGGCTGTTGTGTTGTGCGGGGGCAAACGGGCTGATGTTTGGTGGGGGGGCAAATGGGCTGCTGTGTGGTGCTTGGGGGCAAATTGGCTGCTGTGTGGTGCGAGAGGGGGCAAATGGGCTGCTGTTTGGTGGGGGGGGGGGCAAATGGGCTGCTGTGTGGTGCTGGGGGGGCAAACTGGCTGCTGTGTGGTGCTTGGGGCAAATTGGCTGCTGTGTGGTGCGAGGGGGGGCAAACGGGCTGCTGTGGTGCGGGGGGGGGCAAACGGGCTGCTGTGGTGCGGGGGGGAAAACGGGCTGCTATGTGGTGCTGGGGGGGCAAACGGGCTGCTATGTGGTGCTGGGGGGGGGGGCAAACTGGCTGCTGTGTGGTGCTTGGGGCAAATTGGCTGCTGTGTGGTGCGAGGGGGGGCAAACGGGCTGCTGTTTGGTGCGGGGGGCAAACGGGTTGCTGTGGTGCGGGGGGGGGCAAACGGGCTGCTATGTGGTGCTGGGGGGGGCAAACGGGCTGCTATGTGGTGCTGGGGGGGGCAAACGGCTGCTATGTGGTGCTTGGTTGGTGCAAACAGGCTGCAGGGGGGCAAACGAGCTGCTGGGGGAGCAAACGGGCTGCTGTGTGGTGCTGGGGGGGGGCAAACGGGCTGCTGTGTGGTTCTGGGGGGGGGCAAACGGGCTGCTGTGTGGTTCTGGGGGGGGGGGCAAACGGGCTGCTGTGTGGTTCTGGGGGGGGGCAAACGGGCTGCTGTGTGGTGCTGGGGGGCAAACTGGCTGCAGTGTGGTGCTTGGGGGCAAATTGGCTGCTGTGGTGCGAGGGGCAAACGGGCTGCTGTGTGGTGCGGGGGCAAACGGGCTGTTATGTGGTGCTTGGGGGCAAATTGGCTTCTGTGTGGTGCGAGAGGGGGCAAATGGTTTGCTGTTTGGTGGGGGGGCAAATGGGCTGCTGGGGGGGCAGACGGGCTGCTGTTTGGTGGGGGGGCAAACGGGCTGCTGTATGGTGGGGGGGGCAAACGGGCTGCTGTGTGGTGCTTGGGGGCAAATTGGATGCTGTGGTGCGAGGGGGGGGCAAACGGGCTGCTGTTTGGTGGGGGGGGCAAACGGGTTGCTGTGGTGCGGGGGGGGGGGCAAACGGGCTGCTGTTTGGTGCTTGGGGGCAAGCGGGTTGCTGTGGTGCGGGGGGGGCAAACGGGCTGCTATGTGGTGCTGGGGGGGGCAAACGGGCTGCTATGTGGTGCTGGGGGGGGCAAACGGGCTGCTATGTGGTGCTGGGGGGGGCAAACGGGCTGCTGTGTGGTGCGGGGGGGAGCAAACGGGCTGCTGTGTGGTGCTGGGGGGGCAAACGGGCTGCTGTGTGGTGGGGGGGCAAACGGGCTGCTGTGTGGTGCTTGGGGGCAAATTGGCTGCTGTGTGGTGCGAGGGGGGGCAAGCGGGCTGCTGTTTGGTGGGGGGGCAAGCAGGCTGCTGTTTGGTGGGGGGGCAAACGGGCTGCTGTGCGGGGGGGGGGGCAAACAGGCTGCTGTGTGGTGCGGGCAAACGGGCTGCTGTTTGGTGTGGGGGGGGGCAAACTGGCTGATGTGTGGTGCTGGGTGGGGGGGGGGGGGCAAACTGGCTGCTGTGTGGTACCCGTTTGCCCCACAGCAGCCTGTTTGCCCCCCCCACCCCAGCACCACAGAGCAGCCCGTTTGCCCCCCAGCACCACACACGTTTGCCCCCCAGCACCACACACGTTTGCCCCCCCAGCACCACACACGTTTGCCCCCCCCAGCACCACACACGTTTGCCCCCCCCAGCACCACACACGTTTGCCCCCCCCCCCCCCCCCAGCACCACACACGTTTGCCCCCCCCAGCACCACACACGTTTGCCCCCCCAGCACCACACACCAAACTGGCTGCTGTGTGTTGCTGGGGGGGGCAAACGGGCTGCTGTGTAGTGCGGGGGGGGGGGCAAACGGGGTGCTGTGTGGTGCGGGGGGGGGGCAAACGGTGCTGTGGTGCGGGGGGGCAAACAGGCTGCTGTGTGGTGCGGGGGGGCAAACTGGCTGCTGTGTGGTGCTGGGGGGGCAAATTGGCTGCTGTGTGGTGCGAGGGGGGGCAAACGGGCTGCTGTTTGGAGGGGGGGCAAACGGGCTGCTGTTTGGTTGGGGGGCAAACGGGCTGCTGTTTGGTTGGGGGGCAAATGGGCTGCTGTGTGGTGCGAGGGGGCAAACGGGCTGTTGTGTTGTGCGGGGGCAAACGGGCTGATGTTTGGTGGGGGGGCAAATGGGCTGATGTTTGGTGGGGGGGCAAATGGGCTGCTGTGTGGTGCTGGGGGGGCAAACTGGCTGCTGTGTGGTGCTGGGGGGGCAAATTGGCTGCTGTTTGGTGCTGGGGGGGCAAACGGGTTGCTGTTTGGTGCTGGGGGGGCAAACGGGCTGCTGTGGTGCTGGGGGGGCAAACGGGCTGCTATGTGGTGCTGGGGGGGGCAAACGGGCTGCTATGTGGTGCTGGGGGGGGGGGCAAACGGGCTGCTATGTGGTGCTTGGTTGGTGCAAACAGGCTGCAGGGGGGCAAACGAGCTGCTGGTGGAGCAAACGGGCTGCTGTGTGGTGCTGGGGGGGGCAAACGGGCTGCTGTGTGGTTCTGGGGGGGGGCAAATGGGCTGCTGTGTGGTTCTGGGGAGGGCAAACGGGCTGCTGTGTGGTTCTGGGGGGGGGGGCAAACGGGCTGCTGTGTGGTTCTGGGGGGGGGGGCAAACGGGCTGCTGTGTGGTGCGGGGGCAAACGGGCTGCTGTGTGGTGCGGGGGCAAACGGGCTGCTGTGTGGTGCGGGGGCAACGGGCTGCTGTGTGGTGCGGGGGCAAACGGGCTGCTGTGTGGTGCTTGGGGGCAAATTAGCTGCTGTGTGGTGCGAGGGGGGGCAAACGGGCTGCTGTTTGGTGGGGGGGCAAATGGGCTGCTGTATGGTGGGGGGGCAAACGGGCTGCTGGGGGGGGCAAACGGGCTGCAGGGGGGGCAAATGAGCTGCTGGGGGAGCAAACGGGCCGCTGGGGGGGGCAAACGGGCTGCTGTGTGGTTCTGGGAGGGCAAACGGGCTGCTGTGTGGTTCTGGGGGGGGGGGCAAACGGGCTGCTGTGTGGGGGCAGGGGGGGGCAAACGGGCTGCTGTGTGGTGCGGGGGGGGGGCAAATGGGCTGCTGCTGTGTGGTGCTGAGGAGGGCAAACGAAGTGGTGTGGTGGAGGAGAAGGGGAGAGAGCCAAGCATGAGCGAGCTCAGCGGCAGCGGGGACTCAGCCTTACACTGGTTTCAGTCCTACCTATCAGGAAGATCCCAACATGTGTCCATCTCAGGCTCTCTCCAACCCCCTGGATATCACCTGTGGTGTCCCGCAAGGCTCTGTTCTGAGGCCCCTACTCTTCTCAGTGTTCATCAATGATCTTCCCACAGCTTGTAAGGAAGCCTCAATACACATGTATGCAGATGACACAATCCTATATGCACACAGCCATAGCCTCTCTGACCTTCAACACATACTTCAGTCTGACTTTTTGAGACTCGAAAACTGGATTTCCCAAAACAAACTGTTTTTAAACACTGACAAGACTGTAACCATGGTATTTGGGACCAAGATTAAAAATTTTAACGCTTCCAGTGACTGAGCTCCAGATCAGAACCAACACTAACACCACCCTAACCCCTGTCACTAGTTTTAAATACCTGGGCATATGGTTTGACTCCCACTTAACATTCGGGATGCACATTGATACCCTGACAACCAAGACCTATGCCAAACTAGGGGTACTTTACAGGAACAAATCCTTCCTTAAGCCTGCTGGTCAGAAAGCGTATCGCACAGCAGATGTTAATACCAATTTTAGACTATGGAGACATAGTATATGGCTCGGCACCAACTTGACACCCTCTGCAATTCAATTTGTCTTTTCGTTCTCCAATGTAATTACAACACACATCACTACGAAATGCTCAAAGAACTAGATTGGTCATCACTAGAGTCTAGGCGCAAAGTTCACCTTTCCTGTCTTGCCTTCAAATACTTTCTGGGCAAGCTACCCGTCTACCTAAACAAGCGCCTCACCCCTACCACATGCAGCACTATCACCTGAGATCAGACTTCAAAACACTGTACATGGTCCCACGGTTCAGCAAAGTATCCGGCCGCTCCTCCTTCTCTTACCGTGCACCCCAAAACTGGAACAACCTACCGGAGACTCTCACATCCGCCACCAGTTTAAGTTCTTTCAAAACTAAGGCTGTCTCACATTTTAACCTGGTCTGTAACTGTTACATGCGCCTATAATATACATCTTCTCTAACTGCATGCAATGTCTTGTATATAATGTATACCCTGTTCACTTATGTAACTGTATTTGTCATATTAACTGTGCCCAGGACATACGTGAGAACGAGCGGTAACTCTCAATGTATTACTTCCTGGTAACACATGTTATAAATATAAATAAAATCTCCTCTTGCCCCTCTCTCAGGCTCACATTTCCTCACTAGAGGGGATCCCTGCTGAAGATCAGGTGATCTCACTGGGCGGCTCTCCCCTGTCCGATGACTTCACCCTACACCAGAGCGGAGTATGCGATCTCAGCACCCTGGATGTGGTTGCACGTCTCTTGGGAGGTTAGTACTCCGACCGTCTTTCATATATAACCGTTGTACAGCGCCGCTGTGTGTGTTAGCTGCATCGATCCTGGTGTTAATCGCCTGTTAAACCCCCTTCTCCCACAGGTAAAGTCCACGGGTCTCTAGCTCGTGCCGGAAAAGTCAGAGGACAGACCCCAAAGGTACGTTTGCACCCTACAAACCCCCCATTAGAGCTGGATATCAACCCCACTCAAACAGAAACACCTCCATAAAATGCATTTTATATATATATATATATATCCTTGAGGAAGGTCCCGTTCGGGGACCGAAACGTTGGTTCAATGTGCTAGTATCTTTTACACTAAAGATTATCTTTTGATACCTACTGAGTGCTGTTGCCTTCTTACCTTCGCTGGTAACGTATGATATATATATATATATCCTATATAAAAAGTTTTTAAGGGAACTGGGGTATCTAAAGGTTTAAAGGAAAGTAATAATATATATAATTTACTTTCTTTTAAACCTTTAGATACCCCAGTTCCCTTAAAACCTTTTTATATAGGATTCCCATAGTCGGGGACACCAGGGGAGGGGTTCCAGGTGCACGGGTTTGCAGTGGGCGGCTGGTCCTTGCTCCCCCACTCCAGCTGCTGCTTTGTTTGGGAGAAAGTGGAGTTGCAGAGAGGGGAATATGGGATTTGAAATCCCAGTCTGCATTCCCAGTATTTCTCTTTTACACATGAACCAAAGTAACAATCATTATCTCATTTCTGTATATATATTTTTAACGACGAGCTTAAACTTCAGTTTGTTTAAATGTAAAGTACAAATTAAATAGAAGTTACAATTTAATTTAACTGAGATTTAACTATCTATGAGTGAGCGGAAGGTTAATTTCAGTTATTTACAATTTAATTTAACCCTGTTATTTAGGCTTAAGTGTTGCATGAGTCAGGGTTGTGGTCCCTTGATCTCCGGGGACCTGTGCAATTTGGGGACTCGATGCGTCCGCCAAGGTCAGGGCGTCGGGAGATACTATTGGTGACCCTGGCGGCCATGTTTGTGTGCTGCCCTATTTGTACAAATTTCTCTGGCACTGAGGTCGGGGGCCACCGACGGGCTCCCAGAGACCTGACCCCCCACCCCAATTAAAGTGCGTTCATTACTTGGTTTAAGTGCCACTTTTCTGTGCATTTGCTGTAATTCAGCTGCAAGCGCCTTCCATACCCGCCGGGGAATGGTGACCAGGAACGTAGCGATCACTTGGTTAGGACGGCGGCCTCGCTAACAATCCCTTATTAACCAGCGCTGTCTGACCGCAGGTGGCCAAGCAAGAGAAGAAGAAGAAGAAGACGGGCCGTGCGAAGAGACGCATGCAGTACAACCGGCGCTTCGTCAATGTCGTACCAACCTTCGGCAAGAAGAAAGGACCCAACGCCAATTCTTAACATGGCCCGCCGAGGGTTAATAAACAGACACAGAGAGTAACCTGCAGCGTGGGCTCTTATTCTGTGACACGGACACACACTGCAGCACGAACGCTTCTGACCCCTCTGCTATTCCGCAGTTACCCCACACAGCGCATATAGATCTGCGTTCCCCAGCACGGCAGTAATCTCTGCAATTACAGAACACTTCCACTTCTATACAGATTCGACTACCCACTCTGTTCCTGCGCTTACTCCAAATCCACCAATCTCCCTTCCTCTCACTGCTCTGCTATTCCTACACAGAGTTTGCATTACCAAAGAGCTAGCAATCTATTTTTCAAACTTCAGCGTTTTCCATGCGGTAAAGAATAGAGAAAAAGTGTAACACGACCATATTACAGCACTGCAGTGACGGGGGAGCACGGACTGATAATACATAATACAATGAGTGGTCCGTGTAACAGACGCCACGTGGGGCTTTCAGGCTCATCAACAAGAATACAGACTTAAACTCCAGCCATAAGTAAGGGAAAAGAACCTGGGGCTCAAAATCTAATAAGCGACAACAATTCCACGGCATTGTTACTCAGTCCAGTGTTTTCATTTTAGGAGTTGGCAATCTTTTAATGTAATGTGTTTGAAGATCTTAATTAGGAGAAATGGAAAAAAGATTAAATATCGGAGTCCCCATTTCTTCCTTTTTTTTTTTAATTATTTGATGTGGATTTCAGATGAGCATTACCATACTTTTCCACGTGAAATATTCCCGTTTGTACCATCATTTTTTACAGTTACAAGTATGAGCTGATCCAGTAGAGCAGCAATCCCCACCAGACGCCTGTGTAAGTTGAAGTCCTGTAATGTTAGTATCTTGGCCACTGAGAATGTCCTGGATCTTGGTGGGTTTTTTACAAATAATTTATAAGCAATGATTTTCTTAATGTTTAGTTCCTGAGGTAACTGGTAACCTGGCACTGGGCGTTGTGAGTTCTCTTTGAACCCGCCGGACACGTAATATTTGAAACCTCTATACAGGCATACCCCGCATTAACGTACGCAATGGGACCGGAGCATGTATGTAAAGTGAAAATGTACTTAAAGTGAAGCACGACCTTTTCCCACTTATCGATGCATGTACTGTACTGCAATCGTCATATACGTGCATAACTGATGTAAAACACGCACGTGTAACAGGCTCTATAGTCTCCCCGCTTGCGCACAGCTTCGGTACAAGTAGGGAGCCGGTATTGCTGTTCAAGACGTGCTGACAGGCGCATGCGCGAGCTGCCGTTTGCCTATTGGGCGATATGTACTTACTCGCGAGTGTATTTAAAGTGAGTGTACTTAAAGCGGGGTATGCCTGTATACTGAACGGAGCATCCATTTTTAAAGATTAATTCTGCCATGGAAGGGGCAAGAAAAGGTGTAAAAGTAAAATGCACAAAAATGGTGATCTGTGAAGACGGCTGCTTTACTGCAGATATTACAGAAACCCAAGATTAAAGAGAGAGAAAAAATTTGCAGGTGTTTGGTTCTGTTCCCTTGCGGTGTTTCAATACTACATCGTTACAAATACACTTTGTAGTGGAATTAAGCGCTGGATGGTACCAGTGGTGGGAGTCTACATTTTAACAACCGGTTCTTAACTGGCGGCCGGCGTCTCCCAACATGTTCCCCCTGCAAATGTTCTCAAAACTGCTGTGCGGCGTTGCTGTAACGTCACGTAGCGTCTCGTTGCCATAGTAACGGACGGCACGCGATGCTGTTGGCACGTCATCGCAGCGCCATTTGATGCCGCGCGGCCATATTGAGCAGATATGCGGGGAGAAGATGCTGGGAGACGCCGCCCCGGTAAGCGACTCAAGCACCGGTTCGGCGAACTTGTGAGATTTTAGCAACAGGTTCGCACGAACTGGCAGAATCTCACCATTGGATGGTAAAGGTCTGATAATTTGATATAATTAGATTGTGAGCTCTTGGAATTAGATTCATGTCATTACATATGCCGCACACTTAGGCTAGGTCTGCAGTGGCTGCGACGGTGTGCGCAGCGCACACAAGGGCCGGCCCCAGTAGCTGCCGGCGCGATGTGCGACCATGTTATGACAAGGATTTTGTCTTGTGGAGAGCGCTGGCCACATTACGGCGGTTCAGCCAATTAGGGCGACCCAGCCACGTAATGTCATGGCCGACCCCCCCCCCGTTGCACCTTGCCAGGAGTCCACCAGGTCGCGCTACCGGGAACAAGTGCCGCCAAGCATCCCGTCACGCGCCGTGTGCATTCTGGGGCCTTCGCCTTATACAAATGGCAGTGATCACTATATAAAAATGTATATGTAGAGTGTATACTATACATGTATTATAGGTTATATATGTATATTATGTTAGAGTATATATAATGATTCTTAACGTTCTGTGGATTATGAATACTATTTTTATTTATAACGTGTTCCGTAGCACAGTACAATAGGGTTGGAGGATGAAAACACTAAAATAAGACATACATTGTTACAGTAAGCAATTGCCCCACGGAGCTTACACTCTATAGAGAAGGGTAGGGTAAGTGGACAGTTAAGGTACCGGGGGTAAGAAGGTTGGAGTGTCTGATAACTGCTTATTAATTAATACTATACTATCTTATCCATGTGTAAGGATATGATTATTATAATGTTTATTACTGGTATATATCATTGTATAATAAGTGCGCATAGTCTGTTTAATGGGATTTAGTTTGAGGGCTCTAGCACTGAAAGGCATGACTCCATGCAGCAGCATGTCCCTGTAGACCACATGGCAGTGCTTCCTGTTTCCGGAAACTACCAAAGCTCCGCCTTGAAACCTGATTGGCTGGCTGTGCCGAATGTCTCGGAAGATGTGTAACCGATAGCCTGATTGGCCGAGTGTGATCCCAGATGGTCCCGCCCATTTCGCTCTGATTGGACGGTGATAAAGTTCCGGTGTTTGATTGCCATTCTCCCGTCGGTTACCAGGGCAACGCGGCCTAGAACTAGCGGCAGAATCCCCGGACCTCAAGTAATGGAGATACCCGGGCCTAACATCGTGTTACCGGGCCGCAGCACATCGACCACCCCGGTGCTAAAGCCGGCGGCGGAGCGGGATGGGGAGGGCCCAGGAGTGTGCTCACTGTGCCTCTCCAGCCCGAGCAGATACACCTGTCCGCGGTGCAACGCTCCTTACTGCGGCCTGAGCTGCTACCGGGGCCCGAGGCACATGCCGTGTTCCGAGGCCTTCTACAAGGAGGCCGTGCTGCAGAGGCTACGGGAGGAGCAGGCCGGACCGCAGGGCAGGCGGGAGGTGGAGGAGATGCTGCTGAGACTTAGGGAGGTAGAGGGTAGGCGGGAGGTGGAGGCCGGGGCTGGCTTGGACAGATACCCCGGGGTGAATGAGGAGGAAGCCGGGCTGTGGGGTAGCCTGACCCCCTGGGAGAGGGAGGACTTCCAGCGGCTGCTGCGGAGCGGGCAGATTGGGGCGCTGGTCCCGGAGTGGAGGCCGTGGTGGGAGAGAGGGGATGAGGCGACGCGGCGACCGGATCTTGTAACGAGTTGTCGAGAAGGCCCGGAGGAAAAGAATCAGCAGATAACGAGGCTTCCCGGGCTAACGAACGGCTTAACGGGCTATGAAGAGCGACAAGAGGGCGATAATCAGGAGTTTGGGTCATCTAATATAACGACTGGTCGAGTGCCCCCCGGCAGGGAGACAGCAGATATAACGACCGGTCACATGGGCGCCGGCAGGGAGATCGCGGATATAATAACTGGTTGCGTGGCCCCCGGCAGGGAGACCGGTGATATAACGACCGGTCACATGGGCGCTGGGAGGCAGACCGCTGATATAATGTATGACGTAGAGACTCGGCTGGAGCGAGGGATCCCTCGCCCTTCTGCCCATTGCAATGAAAGCGCTGACATAACGTCTCCTCGGAAGGGCGTAGCGGAGGAGCGCGGCCATATCGTGACCAACCCTGTGGAGGAGGAAAGTGACTTCTCGGCAGAGAGCGCGACCCTCGCCATAAAGGGTGATGTTTCCGAACGAGAGAGAGCTTCAGGAGCAAAGAGAGAGCTTCCAGCTGCAACGAGACAGCCCGGATTGTCGGAAGTCCCTCCTGTCTCCGCGTTGCTTCCGTCTCTGCGTTCGCTTAGCCGGGATCCTTCCCCCCTGATCCGGTTCAGCCTGGTAAACGCTATTTACGGCTACGCCTTCTCTCTCCAGCGGCAGAATGGGGATCTGAGCGACAACGCCTCGCTGGCGGATTTCACCGAAACGCTTCTGGGGGTCTCCAGCGCACTCAGCTCCGCGGCTGTGTACAGCTCCACTGCACACGCCTTGCAGAGCGCAGTGCAAGCCGCCTCTAACCAGCACCTGGGGGCAGACGAGGGCGGAGCGTGTGCCGCCATTGCGGCCGTGGCTCGCATCCTGAAGGGAGATGGGAGCAAACGGTATGCCCTGGCTGCCCTCGCCCACCTCACCCGCATGCTGGGCAGGGCGCGCAAGCTGGCAGAGGACGAGGAGGGGCGGCGGGCAGCCTTCAACGCCAAAAAGAAGTGTGTGTTCCTTGCTGCCTGGGCGAACGAGCATGAGAGCTCTCTGGCCACTCTGTGCGAGGAGGCAAGGGGGGAGCACGAGCGGCATCTCCGGCACATCGGGGGGGTGACCGAGATAGCGAGGGGGCTGCGGGAAGCCTGGGGGGGGAAGAAACCCCCTGAGAAACAGAGACTGATACAGGAAGTCCCCCCAGAGCATACATTATAATAAGACCATTAGAACTGCGGAGATGTTTAACAACCTCAGTGCAAACAAAAAACTTATTTTTCTATAGCATTTAAGAGTTTTCCCACAATAAAGATCAGCGCGATCATGAGTTATAATCTCTGAGAGGTGTCCGTGTCATGTAAATGTTGTATGTTCTGTGCTGAATGCTTTGTTGCATGCTCCGTCTCTGCACACCCAGCAACTATTCTTCCTATGGCTATGGCCCCAGTCACTACGCGCACGTCGGAGCGCCTGGCTGCGCGTGCACCAGTTTCAGCCGCGTTCTGTGGTCTAGGGGTTGCGATGGGACGCGTGTCCAGAGAGCAAAGGCAAGATCGCGATGGGGGCGACCATGACGTGACGCGGCTGGTTCGTCCTCATTAGTTAAATCGCCGCTATGACGTAGCCAGTGCTCGGCCTCCGCGCCAAAAGACAAATTTCTTGTCTTTTGGCAATGTGGTCACGCCATCGCTCTTTGTAAGCGCGCACACACACACTGACTGATATAGAGGGCTGTCTTTGTTCGCGCGCGCGATCACTGGGACGAGGCCTAAATCACTGCATAATAATCCTTACTATTGTTCTACATACACATCCTGTGCTAACCCTAACTCACACTCAGCGTCCTGTACTAACCCTAACTCACACTCAGCACACAGTGTCCTGTACTAACCCTAACTCACTCTCAGCACACTGGTTCCTGTACTAACCCTAACTCACTCTCAGCACACTACTTCCTGTACTAACCCTAACTCACACACAGTACCCTATACTAACACTAACTCACTCAGCGTCCTGTACTAACCCTAACTCACACTCAGCACACAGTGTCCTGTACTAACCCTAACTCACTCTCAGCACACTGGTTCCTGTACTAACCCTAACTCACTCTCGGCACACTACTTTCTGTGCTAACCCTAACTCACTCTCAGCACACAGTGTCCTGTACTAACCCTAACTCACTCTCAGCACACAGCTTCCTGTACTAACCCTAACTTACTATCGGCACAGTATCCTGTACTAACTCACACTCAGCTTCCTGTACTAACCCTAACTCACAGTCGGCACACAGCATCCTGTTCTAACCCTAACTCACTCAGCACACAGCGTCCCGTACTAACCCTAACTCACACTCAGCACACAGCATCCTGTTCTAACTCGCACACAGCATCCTGTTCTAACACTAACTCACACTCAGCATCCTGTACTAACCCTAACTCACTCAGCACACAGCGTCCTGTTCTAACCCTAACTCACACTCCGCTTCCTTTACTAACCCTAACTCACTATCAGCCTCCTGTACTCACAGTAGCTCCCCCTGTGCTTGTGTGTTCCCCTCACGAGCACAGGACACTATTCTGCCTGCGATTGGTCACAGTTTGGTTAGCGAGTGGCCATGGCCCCAGTGCTTACTGCTGCATGCGGGTGAAAGCCGGGGGCTGCGGTCTGTAGGGGAGCGATGGGATGTACGGGTTGCAGCCATGGCGTGGCATATCTGCCCTTCCATTGGCTGCCCGCCGACCATGTGATCGCGTTGCGGCACGGAAAGACAACATTCTTGTCTGCCATCGTGATATGTGAGCGCTCGCACACACATCTACTGGGGCCTGCCCGATAGAAGGCTATACCTGGTGTGTCGCGCACAGCCGTCGCACGCCACGCGTGGCCACTGGGGACCTAGCCATAGTCTCATGAATCAGTCACAAGTTTGACTAATGAGGGGTTAACAAACAACACACAGAACCCCAGCAAGCTCATTTTAGGAACCCCTGAGCCCCCACAATATATATATATATATGTGTCAAAAAGGAGAGCTACTGAGCGTGGCAAATGTATACAACAAACGACAGAGAAGCCCAATGCTACATCCAATGTAACAAAAATACACAATGAAATACTTATATCTTCTCTTGAAAAAGGGTCATTTAGTTTAACCCTTTGGCCAAAGCATCGTAACCCTGCGAGCCACGTCAAGTCAGACCCAGTTTGCAGGTCCTAACACTACCAGATAAAATACTCATTGTGACAGGGGTGCCGAGCGAATAATAAAGGGGTCACCCCCATTAGGCACCGTCTGGGAGGTGAGGGGTTAACCAGAAATGTACTTATACTACATATGTTCCCCGGCTTCACAACCAAAAGGTATGTCCCTTGGTTATCCTATTCCCACATTTAGAGGGATTTCATGTATTTTTATTCCCCTGCCTCAGGGCAAACTGTGTTCTATTTGATAGACGTGTATATTGGTACAATTATTGGTGTATGTACCTTTACAGTGTATGCACCAACCACATACACTGGGATCAGGACAGGAGGGAAAGGGTTAACTGCATTTACATGTTTATGGCCCTTTGTTCCCTTTCCCGCCTTTTCAGTCTCCATTTTGCAGCATCTCCATAGGTCGCCATTGGAGCCCCATGTAATCCTATTTATTTATTTATTTATAAAATATTTTACCAGGAAGTAATACATTGAGAGTTACCTCTCGTTTTCAAGTATGTCCTGGGCACAGAGTAAAACAAATAATACATGGTTACAAATACAGTTACATAAATGAACAAGGTATACATTTATATACAAGACATTGCATGCACAGTTAAAGAAAATATATATTATGAGCTTATGAAACAGTTACAGACCAGATTAAAGTGTGAGACAGCCTTAGATTTGAAAGAACTTAAGCTGGTGGTGGATATGAGAGTCTCTGGTAGGTTGTTCCAGTTTTGGGGTGCACGGAAGGAGAAGGAGGAACGTCCGGATACTTTGTTGAGTCTTGGGACCATGAATAGTCTTTTGGAGTCTGATCTCAGGTGATAGGTACTGCATGTGGTAGGGGTGAGGAGCTTGTTCAGGTAGCTGGGTAGCTTGCCCAGAAAGTATTTGAGGGTGAGACAGGAAAGGTGAACTTTGCGCCTAGACTCTAGTGATGACCAATCTAGTTCTTTGAGCATTTCGCAGTGATGTGTGTTGTAGTTGCATTGGAGAACAAAACGACAAATTGAATTGTAGAGGGTGTCAAGTTTGCTAAGGTGGGTTTGAGGAGCCGAGCCATATACTATGTCTCCATAGTCAATAATTGGCATTAGCATCTGCTGTGCAATACGCTTTCTGACCAGGAGACTTAGGGAGGATTTGTTCCTGTAAAGTACCCCTAGTTTGGCATAGGTCTTGGTTGTCAGGGTATCAATGTGCATCCCGAATGTTAAGTGGGAGTCAAACCATAAGCCCAGGTATTTAAAACTAGTGACAGGTGTTAGGGTGTTGGTAGCGTTGGTTCTAATCAGGAGCTCAGTCACTGGAAGCTTTACAAATTTAGTCTTGGTCCCAAATACCATTGTTACAGTCTTGTCAGTGTTTAAAAACAGTTTGTTTTGGGAAATCCAGTTTTCGAGTCCCAAAAAGTCAGACTGAAGTATGTGTTGAAGGTCAGAGAGGCTATGGCTGTGTGCATACAGGATTGTGTCATCTGCATACATGTGTATTGAGGCTTCCTTACAAGCTGTGGGAAGATCATTAATGAACACTGAGAAGAGTAGGGGCCCCAGAACAGAGCCTTGCGGGACACCACAGGTGATATCCAGGGGGTTGGAGTTAGAGCCTGAGATGGACACATGTTGGGATCTTCCTGATAGGTAGGACTGAAACCAGTTTAAAGCATGTTTCCCTATTCCAGAGCTCTGGAGTTTGTTAAGCAGGATAGCATGATCAACTGTGTCAAAAGCCTTTGCAAAATCTAGGAATACTGCACCAGTGAGTTGTCCCCGTTCCATTCCACACTGGATTTCATTGCAAACTTTTAGCAGGGTAGTTACGGTGGAGTGTTTGGGACGAAACCCAGACTGGAATTGGCTAGGGAAATTTGTCTTGGTGTAGAACTCGCTTAATTGGGAGTGGACACATTTTTCCATAACTTTGGATAGAATTGGGAGAAGTGAGATTGGCCTGTAGTTTGAGACAGTGTTTTTGTCCCCACTTTTGAAGATTGGGACAACTCTGGCAGTTTTCCAGGTCTTAGGGATATGGCCTGCAGACAGGATAGAGTTGACTATCGACGCAATTGGTTTGGCAATGGCTGGGGCACCAAGTCGTAGGAACCTAGATTGTAGTAAGTCGGGTCCACATTGGCTGCTTAGTTTTAGTTTGAGGAGCGCTTGTGTAATCTCCTCTTCAGATACTGGGCTAAATTGAAAATTGTGGGCAGTGTTGGGAGGGGGTGGGACTATAGGGGTACTCCCAGGATGAGATTCAGGTTTGGGGTTTGTGCTGCGTTTCGCTAATAGGTTAGTGGCACACCCCACAAAGTAATCATTGAATGCATTTGCAATGTCAGTGGGGTTTGTCAGAGTAATATCCCCCTTAGTGATATTACTTGGTTGTTGATGGTTAGGAGGCTGGAATATATTGTTGATAACCTTCCAGAAATTAGCTGGGTTTGATGTATTCTGGAGGAGATTGTCAGAGTAATATTGTGCTTTTGCATGCCTTGTTTGCCTTGTGCACATGTTCCGCATGCATCTGTAGTGATTGAGATCCTTGGTAGTGCCAGTTACTTTGTAGCTTTTCCACAAGGCATCCCTGAACTGGTAGAGTGCTATAAGGTCAGGTGTAACCCATGGAAGGTGGGCCCCCCGTACCCTTATTTTGCGTAGTGGAGCATGGGTATCGCCTATGGAGATTCCGCCGATTTGGGCCCAATACCTGAGAAGACCTGCAGGTGGCGCCCGAGAGGAGGAGCGGAGTTTCCCCATTGAAAGTGAATGGAGTAATGCATTTCAATGGGGATTCCTCGAGGACGAGCTGGCAGCCAGCCAGACCGCAAAACCGCAAAAGCGGATACAATGTCAATGAGGAGCTTTGATCACACAATTGGCTTGGGAACTAGGCTACGGTCAAGTTCACCACCAATTAGTGTGGGAAAGTTTTGTTCTATCTAGGGCATCCCGAAATAAAATTCTTTTTGACCATACCCCCTAGGAACCCCTTCACTCGACCCCAACCTGGTCCGACAATTAATGGTGACGAGAAAGGGTCGCGCCGGCCATGAGGGTCCTACCATTGACCGCAATGGCGGAGAAAAGCCGTGTGGCTTTTTAACACTAAGTGTGAAACAGTGTAAACTGAAAACCCATAACTCCAGTTCTGTAGGTACCAGAGGGCTGGGATTTGGCCAGGATGTAGTCACTGCTCCGGCATGACTGCATGGCAATTTCCAGCCCTCTCTCCTCAACTGAACGGAGTAGGGTTAACTGTGAAAAATGTGGTTTGCCCATTGACTCCAATAGGAGCGGAGGTCCCATTGAATCCTATGGCGGCACCGGCCCATGCATTTCCTATGGCGGCGCCAGCCCTATTGATTCCAATGGAGGTAAAATCCGCGAGGTAAACGGCTAACCTGAAGTCCATAACTCCGGTTCTGTACGGCCCAGAGGGTTGGGATTTGGCCACTATGTGTCACCGTTCCGGCATGACTGCATGGCAAATACCGACCCTCTCTGAGCAACAGGACGGAGGGAGTTTGCATTTCTCTACCATTGAAGTCAATGGCAGAAACCCAATGTCTGTAAATGTGCATTTAAAGTGTATTTCTGTAACTCCGGTTCGGTGGGTCCCAGCAAGCTGAAAATTGGCCACCGTGTAGAATCCTCTCCGGCATGAGGATCTGGCAATTTGTAGCCCGCTCGGCCCAGCCGAACGGATTATTTTAATATATATATTTTATATATATATATATATATATATATATATAAAATTGTGGAAATGTACTGTATTTGGTGACTGGCATAAAAGCCCGGGAAAGATAGTGGCTCTGCAGTATGTTAATGTTCAGGGGGCGACTATATGTCTACAACTGGCCCCCTGATCAAAGGCTCCCTCACCCTGATTATATATGCTAGGGCGGAGAGCATGACTTGAGTGGTCTGTCGGTGTTATAAATCACACTTGCAGACAAAGGTTTTCCTGTCCAGATCCTCTTCTGGCAGACAGAGGCGCCCTTTCTTTAGTGTGGGGTTAAGAAAATGAGACCCCAAGTCAGGGAATGTGTGCATGTGTCAGCTACCTGGGGGCATGTCCCAAAATGCTACCCACGTTAGCTGGCAAATGGTAATTGGGTGCAGGTAACTGTTAACCAATACCTGGCACCCAATGTTAGGGTATAGGGCTTAAATCCTCTATAACTGATTGTAAGCTCTATGCCTAGTGTCTTCGTCTTCGTTACAACATCTGAATGATTCCTGATTCCCTGATGAATTGCTAATCCAGATCCCGATGACTTCATTGTCCCTTCCTACGTACGTGTTCATATTCTGTGTGTTATTTGTATATTCTGTGTGTTCACCTTTTTCAAGGAATAAACTATATTTATCATATCTTAGTCGCATTCGATTTAACCCAGAGATATTTTGTGTTATATTATAACCCTGCACAAGCTACCGTGACACTAATATATCTCTATTAGAATTAAAATTCTCATTTACCTCTATTAGGAGGGAGAAAGACCAACATTGGATCTATATCCAGCAGAATGAAAAACACCTGCTGACATGGGGGGGGGGGCTTAACCCCTGGGAAGGAGGAGCCACTAACCTCCAACAGCTGAAAATAAGTTAACACACAGAACCCCAGCAAGCTCATTTTAAGAACCCCTGAGCCCCCACAAAATACATACATATATATATATATATATATATATGCGTGGTAAATGTATACAACAAAATAGTGGCAGCAGGCTTACAATGCTTTGGCCAAAGGGTTAAACTAAATGACCCTTTTTCAAGAGAAGATATAAGTATTTTACTGTGTATTTTTGTTATATTGGATGTAGCATTGGGCTTCTCCGTCTCTTAATGGCCACTTAGTGACACACACACACACACACACACACACACACACACACACACACACACACACACACACACACACACACACACACACACACACACACACACACACACACACACACACACACACACACACACACACACACACACACACACACACACACACACACACACACACACACACACACACACACACACACACACACAATCTGTATCATGCAGTGACACCCTGTGGCTGATCTGGGTAATGACTCCTGTATACACTGCTCCCTCTATTGGCCAAATCACTGCACACATTTAATAATTTAAAAAGTACTTTATTCCACTTCCTATGGCCAACTGTTTATTTTTATATAAAAAGCAAACTTTAAATTAGAGTTCAATTGAGATGGGGCGGGGGGTGGGTAGGTGGAGGTGTGGGTAGGTGGAGGTGTGGGTACCTCCGAGGCTGTTGTTGTTGTTCTAACTGTACATATAAAAATGCTCCTTCTCAGCCGCGCGTTATTATTACTATTATTACTATTATTATTATTATTATATGAAAGACAAACACAAGTTCATAAAATATTTAGAGAAAAATTAAAAATGGCGTCTATTTCCCAGACTTGCAGTACCAGGTATAAGGAATGAACACTCCCGGGGGTGTTAGAAGGCTGCGCCGAGTGCTGGCTACGGCGATTGCGACGTAGCGCCATAGCAAGTACATTCCGTCCGTCGCGGGTGCCCATAGTGCAGAGCGGTGAAGGCAACACCAAGCTATTTATAATTAGACTTTTCCTTTTGTTTTGCAAAAAATAAATAAAAATGGAGACACTTTCCCAGAATCCTATTTTCTTAAAGAAAGGAAGGTTTGCAAAGGGAAAAAAGGAGCAGTTCTGGACTTGTAAATGAAGCAGCGGTACAGCCGCCCCCTACTGCAGGGGCAACCAACTGCAGTACTCGGGCCAGGTAATAAGGATATCCCTGCTTCAGCACAGGTGGCTCAGACGCGGGGGGAGGGGGGTTTGGTGGGGGACATGGGCTCAGTATATATAGGGGAAGATTCGGTACGGGACTCGTCTGCAGTATTCCTGCCAGGCCAGGCCATACTTCTTCATGCACTGGTGTTCATCCCGCGCCTCGCGGTGAATCAGGAGGGCGGAGAAATAGATGACGTAGAAATAAGGAAGAATGTGAGAGAGCCCTGGAGGAGAGAGAGAGGTTAAAGGGTCAGTCCCACGTAGGGGCAAAGTGACCTGATGACAGGGACGTGTGTAATGGTCAGTCTCACTTACCACAGGGCAGAGACCAGGCCAGAGCCATAATTAGGTCCCCGAGATAATTCGGGTGACGAACGAGACCCCACCAGCCGGACACAAGGAGGCGTTTTCCTGTCGCTGTCGGGATTGTTTCAAGTCCTAAACCCCCACCCCCCCAAAGAAACAGATTGAGGCAGAGAAGAGATTGCTTTGAAACATCTGTAACTCCCATTCCCCCATATAACCGCTCCCTACAACTCCTCATCTTCCCCCATATAACCGCTCCCTACAACTCCTCATCTTCCCCCATATAACCGCTCCCTACAACTCCTCATCTTCCCCCATATAACCGCTCCCTACAACTCCTCATCTTCCCCCATATAACTCCTCATCTTCCCCCATATAACCACTCCCTACAACTCCTCATCTTCCCCCATATAACCGCTCCCTACAACTCCTCATCTTCCCCCATATAACCGCTCCCTACAACTCCTCATCTTCCCCCATATAACCGCTCCCTATAACTCCTCCCATTCCCCCATATAACCGCTCCCTACAACTCCTCATCTTCCCCCATATAACTCCTCCCATTCCCCCATATAACCGCTCCCTATAACTCCTCATCTTCCCCCATATAACTCCTCCCATTCCCCCATATAACTCCTCCCATTCCCCCATATAACTCCTCCCATTCCCCCATATAACCGCTCCCTACAACTCCTATTACTCCCTATAACATGCTTAAACCCTGCCGGAGCGTCACTTAAAGGGCCAGTTCCACCCCCCCCCCACATGTTACATGTTACATGTATAGAACGAGGGGGGTCCCAGAGCTGAGCCGTGTTAATTTCAGCTCCCGGACACCCAGGTCCCTGAGATACCAGTGAAGGAGCCTCCAGCGCTTCCTCCCGCCCACCGCCAATAGGAAACCACCATGCGTGACATCACGGCGTTCGATTGGCCAGCATGACGCGGGACATTCGTCCTCCATTTTGTTTCCCCCCACAACCCCGGTGCTACCTTCAGTGGTAAGAAAAGGGGGGGGGGGGCGGGGCAAAACATTTCGGTTTTAGGGTCCCTGTTAAACCAACCACAAATAAGTTGCTCACCGGCCACGCGTGGATCTGCGGGGTTCCTTCGGAAGGTGTTTTTCTGCGAGTTGGAGCCACGGAATATAATATATCCCACGGCTGAGGAAGAAAAAGACACATGGGACTCAGGCCCTTATTCTGCCACGGAAACCTCGCTGACATGAATAGTGCCACGTGGCGGTGGCGGATCAGCACTATCGCACGTCACAGAACAATTAGCCACGTACACATACATTTATCGGACCCTATAAGGGGCTAATTCATATCACCTGAAACAGCTCTGGGGGCCACTTTGCGAGCAGTAGAATAAGCCCCTTATAGCAGGCGTGGCCAACTGCAGAGCACCAACAGGTCAGGTATTAGGGATATCCCTGCTTCAGCACAGGTGGCTCAATAAGTGGCTCAGTCAAAGACGGGGGAGGGGTGCAGTGCGGGGGGCATTGTTCAGGAGGAGGAAGGTGAGGTTGCAGGGCGAGAGGCGAGTATAGTGTGGGGGGCGTAGTGTGGGGGGATGGGCGGTAGTGCGGGAGAGGCGCAGTGCGGGGGGAGGGCGGCGGTGCGGGGGGGAGGGCGCAGTGTAGGGGCGCACCGTTCAGGAGGATGATGGCGAGGGCGGCCGCGGTCCCCAGCTCCTGTGGGTGGGTGACGAGGAAGTATCCCTGCAGGGAGTATGTGAACGGGACCCAGCACAGGTCACCAAACGCCAGCATAAAACCAAAGCCATCGTGGACAATGTCCATCGTAGTGAGGATCGCTTCCTGTGCAGGGGTGGGAGAGGGGAAGAGGAGAGAGAGAAATGGGGGTGAGAGAGGAGAGAGAAAGGGGGAGGGGAAAAGGAGAGAAAGGGGGAAAGGAGGGGGGGAAATGAGAAAACCCCCCTTTGAAAAAGGAGAGTAGAAGGGGGGTAGGAGCAGGGGGGGTAGGAGCAGGGGGTAGGAGAGGGGAAGAGGAAAGAGAGAAAGGGGGGTGAGAGAGGATAGAGAGAAAGGGGGGGAGTGGAAAAGGAGAGAAAGGGGGAAAGATGAGAAAACTCCCCTTTGAAAAAGGACAGTAGGAGGGGGGTAGGAGCAGGGGGGGGGGGGTAGGAGCAGGGGGTAGCTCCTGTGTGAGGGGAAGATCACCTCGTGCCACAGAGCATCCATCACATACAAAGTCTGGAATCCAAACACCAAGCTCATGGCGAGAGACACAGACCCGCGCAGCTCCAGCTCCGCCATCAGGAAGCAAAGGTTCACCAGGCACTGAGGGGGAGAGAGAGAGGTCTGTGAGATGTGTGGAGTGGGACGCGGAGGAAAGGGAGAGCGGGACGCGGAGGAAAGGGAGAGCGGGACGCGGGGGAAAGGGAGAGCGGGACGCAGAGGAAAGGGAGAGCGGGACGCAGAGGAAAGGGAGGGCGAGAGGTGGGGTGGACGGAGGGAGGGCGAGAGGTGGGGGGGAGGGAGGGAGGGCGAGAGGTGGGGGGGAGGGAGGGAGGGCGAGAGGTGGGGGGGAGGGAGGGAGGGCGAGAGGTGGGAGGGAGGGCGAGAGGTGGGAGGGAGGGAGGGAGGGCGAGAGGTGGGGGGGAGGGAGGGCGTAGAGGTGGAGAGGCGAGGGGGGGAGAGGGAGGAGGGAAGGGGAGGGGGGGGGAGAGAGGGGGGGAGAGGCAGGGGGGCGGGACGCGGAGACACGAAGGAGGGACCCAGAGATGTAGGGGAGGGCGAGACGTGAAGACGCAGGGGAGGGACGCAAGAAGGAAGCCTAGGACATGTCAGACACACGCAGTCAGGCACACGCAGTCAGGCACACGCAGTCAGGCACACGCAGTCAGGCACACGCAGTCAGGCACACGCAGTCAGACACACGCAGTCAGACACACGCAGTCAGCACACGCAAAGGGAACTCAAGAACAAGACCCATCAAGAATCAAATATATGAAAGATGCCACGAACACAGGAACGACACGCGTGGCAATTCTCACCCATCCGATAAGGCCGGGGCGGAGCTCACAGAAATACTTCAAATCAAAGCCGCCGATCCGGGGGTTTAACTCGTGTCCAATGAAGAAATCATACAGGGGGTTACCTGGGGGAGAGAGGGAGAGACAGGGGAGAGTGAGGGGGAGAGAGAGGGGAGAGTGAGAGGGGCAGAGAGAGAGAGAGGCAGAGAAAGAGAGAGAGAGAGAGATGAGAAACAGAGACGGATGAGAGAGACAAAGACAAACAGAGAAAGAGAGACAGAGAGAGAGACAGAGACAGGGGGAGAGAGAGAGAGAGAGAGAGAGAGAGAGAGAGAGAGAGAGAGGGGAAGAGAGAGAGAGAGGGGCAGAGAGAGAGAGAGAGAGGGGGGCAGAGAGAGACGGATGAAAAACGGAGACGGATGAGAAACGGAGACGGATGAGAGAGACAGAGACGAACAGAGAAAGAGAGACGACAGAGAACGAGAGACAGAGAGAGAGAGAGACACAGAGAGACAGAGAGAGAGACAGAGAGAGAGAGACAGAGAGAGAGAGACAGAGAGAGAGAGACAGAGAGAGAGAGAGAGAGACAGAGAGACAGAGAGAGAGAGAGAGAGACAGAGAGAGAGAGAGACAGAGAGAGAGACATAGAGAGAGACAGAGAGAGAGAGAGAGACAGAGAGAGACAGAGAGAGACAGCTCCCTCCATGGTACCCGAGTTGCCGCCTGGTGCCAGCGCAGTCTCCGGGGCCCCCAGGGATTTGATGTAGAGAAAGATGCTGAGAGCCAGAGCGATGAGCCCGGCACTCACTGCCAGCTGCAGGAAGTGATCGTACACATAGGAGAGCGGCAGCTTCAGCAGCAGCGACACGCCCACCAGCACGGAGCTCACCAGCATGGCATGGAACGCTGCGGGGAGACACAGCTCAGGGGGAGGCTGGCACTGCCCGCGCTGCACCATGTGCACCCTGTGTGTCTGCGCTGTGTGTACTTGGCAGGTTGTAGTGTGAGAGGGGGAGTCTGCCGCTGCCCGCGCTGTACCTGCGCTGTGTATACATGGCATGGTGTAGTAGTGTGTGTGATGGGGAGGCTGCCGCTGCCTGCGCTGTACCTGTGCTGTGTATACATGGCATGGTGTAGTAGTGTGTGTGAGGGGAGGCTGGCACTGCCACTGCTGCGCTGTACCTGTGCTGTGTATACATGGCATGGTGTAGTAGTGTGTGTGATGGGGAGGCTGCCGCTGCCTGCGCTGTACCTGTGCTGTGTATACATGGCATGGTGTAGTAGTGTGTGTGAGGGGAGGCTGGCACTGCCGCTGCCCGCGCTGTACCTGTGCTGTGTATACATGTCATGGTGTAGGAGTGTGTGAGGGGGAGGCTGGCACTGCCGCTGCCCGCGCTGTACCTGTGCTGTGTATACATGTCATGGTGTAGTAGTGTGTGAGGGGGAGGCTGGCACTGCCGCTGCCCGCGCTGTACCTGCGCTGTGTATACATGTCATGGTGTAGTAGTGTGTGTGAGGGGGAGGCTGGCACTGCCGCTGCCCGCGCTGTACCTGTGCTGTGTATACAGGTCATGGTGTAATAGTGTGTGAGGGAGAGGCTGGCACTGCCGCTGCCCGTGCTGTACCTGTCCTGTGTATACATGGCATGGTGTAGTAATGGGTGTTAGGGGGAGACTGGCACTGCCACTGCTGCGCTGTACCTGTGCTGTGTATACATGGCATGGTGTAGTAGTGTGTGTGATGGGGAGGCTGGCACTGCCCGCGCTGTACCTGTGCTGTGTATACATGGCATGGTGTAGTAGTGTGTGTGATGGGGAGGCTGGCACTGCCCGCGCTGTACCTGTGCTGTGTATACATGTCATGGTGTAGTAGTGTGTGATGGGGAGGCTGGCACTGCCGCTGCCCGCGCTGTACCTGTGCTGTGTATACATGGCATGGTGTAGTAGTGGGTGTTAGGGGGAGACTGGCACTGCCGCTGGCCGCGCTGTACCTGTGCTGTGTATACATGTCATGGTGTAGGGGTGTGTGAGGGGGGAGGCTGGCACTGCCGCTGCCCGCGCTGTACCTGTGCTGTGTATACATGTCATGGTGTAGTAGTGTATGTGAGGGGGAGGCTGGCACTGCCACTGCCCGCGCTGTACCTGTGCTGTGTATGGATGACATGGTGTAGTAGTGTATGTGAGGGGGAGGCTGGCATTGCCGCTGCCCGCGCTGTACCTGTGCTGTGTATACATGGCATGGTGTAGTAGTGGGTGTTAGGGGGAGACTGGCACTGCCGCTGCCCGCGCTGTACCTGTGCTGTGTATACATGTCATGGTGTAGGGGTGTGTGAGGGGGGAGGCTGGCACTGCCGCTGCCCGTGCTGTACCTGTGCTGTGTATACATGTCATGGTGTAGTAGTGTGTGAGGGGAGGCTGGCACTGCCACTGCCCGCGCTGTATATACATGGCATGGTGTAGGAGTGTGTGAGGGGAGGCTGGCACTGCCACTGCCCGCGCTGTATATACATGGCATGGTGTAGGAGTGTGTGAGGGGAGGCTGGCACTGCCGCTGCCCACTCTGATCTCACCATTGATCCTGTATTGCAGACGGGTGTTATCTCTTAACGTAGTTCCCTCAGTTACCTGTATACAAAAAATACACACAAATATATATAACACGGCGTAGCACCGAGGGAGGGGGGGGCAGCGCGTGGGTGGCGTAGCACTGGGGGGGGCAGCGCGTTTGTGGCGTAGCACCGGGGGGGGCAGCGCGTTTGTGGCGTAGCACCGGGGGGGGCAGCGCGTTTGTGGCGTAGCACCGGGGGGGGCAGCGCGTGTGGCATACCTTCCCCATGGGCAGAGCGTATAGCAGAGCCTGCAGGGACACCCAGCCGAGCAGCAGAGTCACAGCGTACGGGCTCCACAGCGACTCCAGGGGTGGCAGGGGACCGGGCAAACGCAACACGCTAGCATCATCCGTGTCACACGTCAACAGCAGGTACAGGACAGTGCCAGGCATGACAAACAGGAGCAGCAGGGCACCTAAAGGGAGACACAGGCCCCGTTATAAAAACACCCCCCTTATAAGAACATTTCCTCCACATTTCCTATCTTACCCAGGGATCCCCCAAACTCCAGCTCACTCGTCCGGGGGGCTTTAAACTTGTCCGCCATCTTCTTTTCTCCCATCGAGTGAGATCTCACTGTAATAGAAGTGGAGCAAATAAAGATATCTGGAGTCTGCTAAACGTGTATCAGAAATGTATGTACAGTATGTATGTGTGGGATCACATGTATGTGTGGGATCACATATTGTGTCACAGTCAGAAGGGACCTTTATGCGACCACACACTGCGCCCCTCTGCAGGGACAGGAGACCTTTAACCTTTGTGCCTCATGTGACATATCTCCAAGAGAGGGGTGTGTGTGTGTGTTATGTGTGTGTGTATATATGTATGTATGTATGTATGTATGTATGTTTATGCTTTCTTATTCGTTGCATTCCTTTGTGGACAGTATGCACACAAATTACTACTACTTATTTTTTTTTGGGGGGGGGGGGGTGTGTGTGTGTGTGTGTGTGTAATTTATTATTTATTAAAAAAAAAAACATTAGTAAAAAGAAAAAAATGTATTAGGCTTGTGCAGACACACAAATACATATACACATATACACACATACACACATACACACACACATATATACACACACACACACACACACACACACACACTAATACATACATTGAGCGCAGACAGCAGTGCGAGAAGATGAATTTCCTCATCTTCGCCGCTGTCTGTCGGCTCCCCTCTCCCTGCCGTGCGCGCGCGGCACATCTATAGAAAGGCTGACTCACGTCAGCCAACGGCGCAGAACGCGCCCGGCACTATATAACGTGCCTAAGACATGTGAATGTGCTCACAAGCGATATTCTGTATTGACAAATATATATATAATGTACATAGCGCGTCACAGCAGTAATACACGCGACATAATATAACACATAATGGGAATAAGCGCTTCAGACATGACAGTAACATTAGGAAAAGGAGAGCGATTACACACTAACACATACACTATACACACACACTATATATATATATATATATATATATATATATATACACACTATATATACACACACTATACAGTACACACACGATACACACACACTATATATACACTGTACACACACTATACAACTAAACACACACAATATATACACTGTACACACACTATACAAGTACACACACTATACACAGTACCTGTCTGCCGTTCCCTCTGCCTCTCCTGTCACTGTCCGGTCCCTTTAACCCCTGAGGGCTGAGGCCCTGACACCACCTCACACTCTGTCGATCCAGCCAGCCCCTCCACCAATCAGAGAGGAGAGGAGGAAGCACGCAGCCAATGGGAAGCGGCAAGGTCTCTGACCATGGCAGTAGGTTGCTCCTGATTCGTTGGAAGGGTAACCAAGCGGTCCCGCCCACGGTACGACTTTAAAGAGCCTCATGGAATAAATACAGGAGGGCGAGTCCTTTCCCCCCATGTAATAACACAGAGGGGGGGGGGGGGGGGTAATAACACAGAGGGGGGGGGTAATAACACAGAGGGGGGGGGTAATAACACAGAGGGGGGGGGGGGTAATAACACAGAGGGGGGGTAATAACACAGAGGGGGGGGGTAATAACACAGAGGGGGGGGTAATAACACAGAGGGGGGGGGGGTAATAACACAGAGGGGGGGTAATAACACAGAGGGGGGGGTAATAACACAGAGGGGGGGTAATAACACAGAGGGGGGGGGTAATAACACAGAGGGGGGGGGTAATAACACAGAGGGGGGGTAATAACACAGAGGGGGGGGAGTAATAACACAGAGGGGGGTAATAACACAGAGGGGGGGGTAATAACACAGAGGGGGGGGTAATAACACAGAGAGGGGGGGGGTAATAACAGAGGGGGGTAATAACACAGAGGGGGGGGTAATAACACAGAGGGCGGGTCCTTTCCCCCCCATGTAATAACACAGAGGGGGGTAATAACACAGAGGGGGGGTAATAACACAGAGGGGGGGGTAATAACACAGAGGGAGGGGGTAACAACACAGAGGGGGTAATAACACAGGGGGGGTAAGAACACAGGGGGGGGGTAATAACACAGAGGGGGGCGTAATAACACAGGGGGGGTAATAACACAGAGGGGGGGTAATAACACAGAGGGGGGTAATAACACAGAAGGGGGGTAATAACACAGAAGGGGGGTAATAACACAGAGGGGGGTAATAACACAGAGGGGGGGTGGGGTAATAACACAGAGGGGGGGTAATAACAGAGGGGGGGTGGGGTAATAACACAGGGGGGGTAATAACACAGGGGAGTGGGGTAATGACACGGGGGGTGGGGTAATAACAGAGGGGTGGGGGTAATAACACAGAAGGGGGTGTAATAACACAGGAGGGGGGGTGTAATAACACAGAGGGGGGAGAGGGTGTAATAACAAATAACACAGAGGGGGGAGAGGGTGTAATAACACGGGGGGGAGGGTGTAATAACACAGAGGGGGTGTAATAACACAGGAGGGGGGGTGTAATAACACAGGAGGGAGTGTAATAACACAGGGGGGAGAGGGTGTAATAACACGGGGGGGTAATAACACAGAGGGGGGGTAATAACATAGAGGGGGGTGTAATAACACAGGACGGGGGTGTAATAACACAGGAGGGGGGGTGTAATAACACAGAGGGGGTGTAATAACACAGAGGGGGGAGAGGGTGTAATAACACGGGGGGAGGGTGTAATAACACAGAGGGGAGAGGGTGTAATAACACGGGGGGAGGGTGTAATAACACAGAGGGGAGAGGGTGTAATAACACGGGGGAGAGAGTGTAATAACACGGGGGAGAGGGTGTAATAACACGGGGGAGGGTGTAATAACAGAGGGGGGGGGAGGGTGTAATAACACGGGGGGGGAGAGGGTGTAATAACAGGGAGGGGAGAGGGTGTAATAACAGAGGGGGAGAGGGTGTAATAACAGAGGGGGGGAGAGGGTGTAATAACAGAGGGGGGAGGGTGTAATAACAGAAGGGGGGAGAGGGTGTAATAACACAGGGGGAGAGGGTGTAATAACAGGGGGGGAGAGGGTGTAATAACAGGGGGGAGAGGGTGTAATAACAGAGGGGGGGAGAGGTGTAATAACAGAGGGGGGAGATGGTGTAATAACACAGGGGGAGAGGGTGTAATAACAGAGGGGGGGGAGAGGGTGTAATAACAGAGGGGGGGAGAGGGGTGTAATAACACAGGGGGCAGAGGGTGTAATAACACAGGGGGAGAGGAGGGTGTAATAACACAGGGGGGAGAGGGTGTAATAACACAGGGGGAGAGGGTGTAATAACACAGGGGGGGAGAGGGTGTAATAACACAGGGGAGGAGAGAGGTGTAATAACACAGGGGGGGAGAGGGTGTAATAACACAGGGGGGGAGAGGGTGTAATAACACAGAGGGGGAAGGGTGTAATAACACAGAAGGGGGGAGGGTGTAATAACACGGGGAGGGGGGAAGGTGTAATAACACGGGGGGGAGAGGGTGTAATAACACAGGGGGGAGGGTGTAATAACACAGGAGGGGAGGGTGTAATAACACGGGGGGAGAGGGTATAATAACACGGGGGAGGGTGTAATAACACAGGGGGAGGTTGTAATAACACACGGGGGGAGGGTATAATAACACGGGAAGGGGGAGAGGGGATAGGGTGTAATAACACAGAGGGGAGGGGTCAAGGTATAATAACACGGGAGAGGAGAGGGTGTAATAACACGGGAGGGAGGAGAGGATGTAATAACACGGGGGAGGGTATAATAATACGGGGGAGGGAGTAATAACACAGGGGGAGGGAGGAGAGGATGTAATAACACGGGGAGGGAAGAGGGTGTAATAACACAGGGGGAGGGGGGGAGGCTGTAATAACACGGGGGGAGGCTGTAATAATGGAGGGGGAGGGGGTATAATACCTTTTTTTGGATGTACATGTGGATATGTTACAGCTTCCCCACCTCTCTGGGTCCTTCATCCGGCGTGTCAGAGATACAGAGACACAATGTAATATACTGTGTGTATGAAGTACTGTAGGGTCGCATATATAAAAATATACCCCCCTCCGCTCCCCGAATACATATAAAATATACCCCCACACCCCCCGAATACATATAAATATATACCCCCACTCCCCTGAATAAATGTAAAATATACCCCCTCCGCTCCCCGAATACATATAAAATATACCCCCACACCACCCGAATAAATATAAAATATACCTTCACGCCCCCGAATAAATATAAAATATACCCCCACTCCCCCCGAATACATATAAAATATACCCCCACTCCCCCCGAATACATCTAAAATATACCCCCACTCCCCCCGAATACATATAAAATATACCCCCACTCCCCCCGAATAAATATAAAATATACCCCCACTCCCCCCGAATAAATATAAAATATACCCCCACTCCCCCCGATTAAATATAAAATATACCCCCACTCCCCCCGAATACATATAAAATATACCCCCACTCCCCCCGAATACATATAAAATATACCCCCACTCCCCCCGAATAAATATAAAATATACCCCCACTCCCCCCGAATAAATATAAAATATACCCCCACTCCCCCGAATACATATAAAATATACCCCCACTCCCCCCGAATAAATATAAAATATACCCCCACTCCCCCCGAATAAATATAAAATATACCCCCACTCCCCCCGATTAAATATAAAATATACCCCCACTCCCCCCGAATACATATAAAATATACCCTCATTCCCCCTGAATACATATAAAATATACCCTCATTCCCCCTGAATACATATAAAATATACCCCCACTCCCCCCGAATAATATAAAATATACCCCCACGCCCCCGAATACATATAAAATATACCCCCACTCCCCCCGAATACATATAAAATATACCCCCACTCCCCCCGAATACATATAAAATATACCCCCACGCCCCCCGAATAATATAAAATATACCCCCACTCCCCCCGAATAAATATAAAATATACCCCCACTCCCCCGAATACATATAAAATATACCCCCACTCCCCCCGAATAAATATAAAATATACCCCCACTCCCCCCGAATACATATAAAATATACCCCCACTCCCCCCGAATAAATATAAAATATACCCCCACGCCCCCGAATAAATATAAAATATACCCCCACGCCCCCGAATACATATAAAATATACCCCCACGCCCCCGAATATATTAATATGATAATGGACGGTCGTAAAACAGCGTATCGTTCAGGAGCGGGAGCAGCTGGGTCAGCGCGTTATCGATGATGCGATCAGACCGCGGCGTTCTCGTCTCCGGGCGCGCGGTTCAGCGGGAGGACGGGATTTTGGACACACACTTTATAGTAACCTTCGTGTTTCACATTAGATTACAGCAGTTTAACACATTTACGAGCTACGAAGGAAAAACTCCTATTTCCCGTTTAATGAACACGCAACTCCCGCAGCGTATCTGGTACTTGTTCATATAATACTGTGACATCAATTTCGTCTCCATTGTGCTTCTTATATAGTGTTAATCTACAGAACAGAGTTACAATTGTGCACATTTGTATATTTTATTAACTGTAATACCGGGACTTTTGGTACAAAATGATATGCAGCATACAGACGGGTACGCAATCTATATATACTTATAAACATATATACAGGCAGCAGTGACACGAGGCAGGACACAGGGACAGCAGTGTCAGAGTGACTGGCACGTTGTTATATGCTAACATGGCAAGGGACAGTGCCAGCGCAGGGGGAGGGGGGGGAAGGCAAATGGGGTAGTGGCAGTGGGCAGTGGGGGGGGGGCAGATGGGACAGGTGCAGTGGGGGGGCAGATGGGACAGTGGCAGGGAGGGAGGGAGAGCAGATAGACAGTGGCAGAGGGGGGGCAGATGGGACAGTAGCAGTAGGGGGTCAGATGAGACAGTGGCAGCGGGGGGGCAGATGGGACAGTGGCAGCGGGGGGGGCAGATGGGACAGTGGCAGCGGGGTGGGGCAAATGGCACGGTGGCAGTGGGGGGCAGATGGTACTGGCAGCGGGACAGATGGAACAGTGGCAGCGAGGGTGGGGGACAGATGGGAAACGGGCAGCAGGGGGTACAGTTGGAACAGTGGCAGCCGGGAGGGGGAGATGGGACAGTGGCAGCTAGGAGGGAGTGATGGGACAGTGGCAGCGGGGAGGGGGAGATGGGACAGTGGCAACGGGGAGGGGGCAGGTGGGACAGTGGCAGCGGGGGGGGGTACAGATGGAACAGTGGCAGCAAGTGGGGCAGATGGGATAGTGGCAGTGGGAGGGGGGCAGATGGGACAGTGGCAGCGGGGAGGGGGAGATGGGACAGTGGCAGCGGGGAGGGGGAGATGGGACAGTGGCAGCGGGGAGGGGGAGATGGGAAAGTGGCAGCGGGGAGGGGGAGATGGGACAGTGGCAGCGGGGAGGGGGAGATGGGACAGTGGCAGCGGGGAGGGGGAGATGGGACAGTGGCAGCGGGGAGGGGGAGATGGGACAGTGGCAGCGGGGAGGGGGATATGGGACAGTGGCAGCGGGGAGGGGGAGATGGGACAGTGGCAGCGGGAGGGAGAACAGGGGACAGTGGCAGCGGGGTAGGGGGAGAGCAGAAGGGACAGTGGCACTGGGGGGGAGAGCAGACGGGACAGTGGCAGTGGGGGGGCAGATTGGACAGTGGCAGCGGGGGTACAGATGGGATAGGGGCAAAGGGGGGGTCAGATGGGACACAGGCAGCAGGGGGGTCAGATGGGACACAGGCAGCAGGGGGGTCAGATGGGACACAGGCAGCAGGGGGGTCAGATGGGACAGGCAGCAGGGGGGTCAGATGGGACAGTGGCAGCAGGGGGGTCAGATGGGACAGTGGCAGCAGGGGGGTCAGATGGGACAGTGGCAGCAGAGGGAGGGGGAATGGGACAGTGGCAGCGGTGGGGTGTGGAGATGGGGCAGTGGCAGCAGGGGGATAGGACAGTTGCAGCGGGGGGAGATGGGACTGTGGCAGCGGGGGAGGGAGTTGGGGCAGTGGCAGCGGGGGAGGGAGTTGGGGCAGTGGCAGCGGGGGGAGGTAGTTGGGGCAGTGGCAGCAGGGGGGGCAGATGGGACATTGACAGAAGGGGGGCAGATGGGACAGTGGCAGCGGGGTGGGGTGGCAGATAGGACAGTGGGAGCTATGAAACAGTGCTGTAATAAGAGGGTCTCAGTTAACACCTTCACTCCCATATCACATCGCTGGTCCCTTGGACGCTGAATAGAGTATTTAATTGCTAATATTCACCCCCCCCCCTTCCCCGGTGTCGCTCCCTCATCCTGCTCTCCCCACCATCCCCTCGCCTTGTGAGCGTCTAACAGTTCTCCTGCAAGTAGGTTACCAGCAGTGGCTCAGGCAGCGTCGGAGAGGGAAGCATGCACGAGGCCGTCCTACCTCCCAGTTGCACTGTGACATTGGTGGCCCCCATCCAATCCCAGAGTTCCCTCAGGCCACAGTCGCAAACAAATGTCACCTCCGATAGGTCAATGCTCTCCAACGAGGTCAGTGGCACCAGGAAGGAGAGGGAGAGGGTCACAAGGCTATTACCCTGCAAATTCAGGCTTCTCAGATATGAGAGGCCCAAGAAAGCCCCACTCCGAAGACCTCTGAGGTCGTTCCATGACAAATCCAAGGCCTGTAGGCCAGTCAATCCCTGGAACAAGTCTTCAGGAAGGGAAGAAAGGTGGTTTCTGCTCAGGTTGAGGGACTCAAGTTGCCCCAGGCCCTGGAAGATGTCTTTGCACTGTCCGGACTTCCACACCCCACCCAGGGCGTTATCTGAGAGGTCCAAGTAAAGCAACCCCTTCCCGGGCACCTGTCTGCTGGCGTAGGATGGTGAGCAACGGGAGAGGCGATTTCTGCCCAGCAAGAGGTACCGTAGGGAGCGTAGCTCAAGGATCTCCCACAGGGAACCGAGGTCTGTCAATCGGTTGCCAGAAAGGTCTAGGAAGGTGGTGCGGGGCGAGAAAGAGGAGAGGCCGTAAACATCTGAGATGCGATTCTGGCTTAGCAACACCAGAGTTAGGCCTGGAAGCCTGACTGATGGTATCCGAGTCAGGGCGTTGTCTCTCAAACTCAGTGTTTCCAAGGCAACCAGCCCATCCAGGGCACCATATTGGATAGCACCAATGTGGTTGGAGCTGAGGTCCAGAGCCTGGAGGGAGGTGGGACAAAGGACCTGGAAACTGGGGCTCAGCAGCTCCCCCAGGAGATTTCCAGAAAGGTTGAGGCTCACGAGTTCTCCTAGACCCGAGAAGGCCCCAGGCCGGATACGGTTTATCTTATTGGAGGAAAGGTCCAGGGATATCAGCCGGGAGAAAGCAGAGAAAACCCGGGGGGCCAGCTGGGAGATGAAGCCGTGGGACAAGTCCAGGGCCCAGACTTCGCTGGAGTTGAGGCCCGAGAAGGTGTCCTCGTCTGGGTCCCTCAAGTTGTGGAATCCAAATCCACTCCCTAGTGCGGCAGCATGATTCATTTTGAGGCGCTCCACCTTGGTGCCCGAAATGGTCCTGAAGAAGGTCTCTACCTTCTCCGCATTCCAATCCATCGAGGAGACATCCAGGGTCCCGAGGGCAATGTCCCTAAAGGGATTGGAGCAGGAGGGCGAGTCAGTGAAATGAAGGGGGTTGGAGGAAAGGTCGAGGAGCTCCAGTTTCCTGTTGCGCAGGCTCCGGAGGTCCTCCCCACACACCGAGTCGATCTTGTTGAGCTTCAGGATGAGATAAGAGAGGGAGGTCAAAGGGAAGAAGCTAGGGTCTGGCCGGAGCCGGCGGATTCGGTTGAAAGAAAGGTCAAGCTTCCTGAGGTTGGTCAGGTCCCTGAAAAGGCCAGACTCCAGGACAGTCTCATCCAGCCCATTGGAGTCTAGGAGAAGGACTTCTAGTTGGGCCAGGCCCCCAAAGGCTTCAGGGTGGAGGCGGAGGTTGAGGTTGCCTCCCAGGTCAAGGCTAGTCAAGTTGGGTGAGTGGAGGAAGGCAGATTGTCCAACAGACAGGGAGCCAGCCAAGTGCTGGGCACCGAGGGAGAGAGAGCGGAGGAGGGGGAGGTCGGGGAAGGAGAATTGGGAGACAGAGGAGATGCCGTTGAAGGCAAGCAAGAGGACCTGGGTGTGAGGAGGGATGAGGGAGGGAACGCTGCGTAGGCCCTGGGCCTGGCAAATATAAACGAGGCGGGATTGGGTCAGTAGAGAGGTGCAGGGGCTAGGGGGGGAAATGGAGGGGGAAAGGGTGGAACAGAGGGAGGAGAGTGGAAGGAGGAGGAGAAGGAGGGCAGATGGGAGCATCACGATGCCTGTAATGAGAAAATAAGGTGGGTTAGGAGAGTAAGGGGGGAAAATACAGAAAATGGAGAAGCAAGGTGACAGATAGCTGTGTGTGTCACTGTAATACAGGAGCAGAGTGACAGATAGCTGTGTGTGTCACAGTAATACAGGAGCAGAGTGAAAGATAGCTGTGTGTGTCACAGTAATACAGGAGCAGAGTGACAGATAGCTGTGCGCATATAAGGGAGTGAAGGAGTTAACTCCCTCTGCAAGGATCAGGAAACCACACACTGGCGTCAGATTTCCTACCTGAGCTGTCGGAGGGTGAAATTAACTGATTAAACAGCGTTTAAAAATAAGAAGTGAGTACCTGTCAGTCCCTGTTGGAGTCTCTGTTAGGCTGCGTCCCCGCTAGCGCTGAGAGGGCTGAGAGGGCTGAGCGGGCCTGACTTCCCGCACGATCAACTGGCCTGTAATGCCGCCCCCCCCCCCTTCTCGTGTGCGCTTGCGTAAATCAGAGGACACCCGGCGCTTATGCTTGGAGCGCTCTCCAAGCATGAGCGCGCTCAGCACCAGCGGGGACTCAGCGGGGACTCAGCCATAGGCTGCAGTCCCAGTGCGTTCTACAGTGCACAAGCACCGCCCCCCCCCCCCAGCATTTAGCAGACGCGCTGTACTGCAAGTTTTCTCACATACAATTTTTTTATATGTGGAATTTGCGACCAAGGCGTGGGCACGTCCCGCCAGCAGGTCAGCCAATGAGGGCGAACCAGCCGCGTGAGGTCATGGCCACGCCCCCACAAAATCCCCCACCACTCCCCCTCCTGTCGGAAACTCTCCCTCTCACCCAGGACCGCGATCCGCGGTGAAGCGCTGTGCACGAGCCGCCCCCCCCGTGCGTGCTACAGAACGCACTGGGACCGCAGCCTTAGAGTTCCTGTTTTGCAAGAGAGGATTGCCTGTCACCCAGCTGGGATTCACATCCAGCAACAACGGAGCTCCAGCCTGCAGGGATCCAGGCTTCTTGTTCACCAGAGGGATTTGCCTGGGAACTGTGGGGAACCCAAAGCCCTACACAGCAGAGAAGCCTGTACAGAAATAGGGTAAGAAACTTCCTGGGATCAGCAGGACTGTAACGCCTGCATCTGAAGTTTGCCTGGAGAAACCGGAGACACCGGACCAGCATACTAAGATAAGACTTTCATATGCATTGTTCCCTGATAGTATGTTCTGTGTTTTGTACTGGGAACTGGCCTATCCAGCCAGTTAGATACTTAGGGCCTGCACTGTTTATTTAGTCTCCAAAGTGGAGTAGACTTTCTTTTTATGCTTTGTGTTTTGCCTTAAAGGGACAGTGTGCCCAATGTTGTGTTGTCTGTGGAGAAATAAACCACTCTACGTTTTGGTTCACCTTAAAATGCATGTGTGGACTCTTAACTGTCCTCGCCTAAAGGCCGCTCTGTCACAGTGATACAGGAGCAGGGTGAAAGATAGCTGTGCATGGTACACAGCTATCTGTCACCCTGCTCCTGTATCACGCACAGCTATCTTTCACCCTGCTCCTGTATCACTGTGACATGCAGAGCTATCAGTCACCCTGTTCCTGTGTGTCACAGTAATACAGGAGCAGAGTGACAGATAGCTGTGCGTGTCACAGGGATACAGGAGCAGGGTGACAGATAGCTGTGCGTGTCACATTGTTACAGGAGCAGGGTGACAGATAGCTGTGCATGTCACAGTGATACAGGAGCAGGGTGACAGATAGCTGTGCATGTCACAGTGATACAGGAGCAGGGTGACAGATAGCTGTGCGTGTCACAGTGATACAGGAGCAGGATGACAGATAGCTGTGCGTGTCACAGGGATACAGGAGCAGGGTGACAGATAGCTGTGCATGTCACAGTGATACAGGAGCAGGGTGACAGATAGCTGTGCATCTCACAGTGATACAGGAGCAGGGTGACAGATAGCTGTGCGTGTCACAGGGATACAGGAGCAGGGTGACAGATAGCTGTGCATGTCACAGTGATACAGGAGCAGGGTGACAGATAGCTGTGCGTGTCACAGGGATACAGGAGCAGGGTGACAGATAGCTGTGCATTACTTACTGGAAGTTTACTCCGGAGCAGTCTCTGGAAGTCTCCGGCAGTCTCTGGGCTGTCTCCGGCAGTCTCTGGAAGTCTCCGGCAGTCTCTGGGCTGTCTCCGGCAGTCTCTGGGCTGTCTCCGGCAGTCTCTGGGCTGTCTCCGGCAGTCTCTGGGCTGTCTCCGGCAGTCTCTGGGCTGTCTCCGGCAGTCTCTGGGCTGTCTCCGGCAGTCTCTGGAAGTCTCCGGCAGTCTCTGGAAGTCTCCGGCAGTCTCTGGGCTGTCTCCGGCAGTCTCTGGGCTGTCTCCGGCAGTCTCTGGAAGTCTCCGGCAGTCTCTGGAAGTCTCCGGCAGTCTCTGGGCTGTCTCCGGCAGTCTCTGGGCTGTCTCGGTTAGTGCCTGGCGTTCTCGCAGCCTTATTTAAGTGCTTGTCGGACGCACCTTCTCTGTGAGGAAACAGGACCTCTGACGTCAGACAAACAGATCAATATTTAGTAACAACGAGAGGGGAAGTCCCAGGAATTTCCACATCCCCCACTACAAAGGCAGGCACCTCACCCCCCCCCCCCCCTAATAACATCAGGGACACGTACCTCTCGCAGCATAATAATACACAGACCTCAGGGACACGTACCTCTCACCTCCTCCTAATACACAGACATCAGGGACACGTACCTCTCGCAGCATAATAATACACAGACCTCAGGGACACGTACCTCTCACCTCCTCCTAATACACAGACCTCAGGGACACATACCTCTCACCTTCTCCCTCCGAATACACAGACATCAGGGACACGTACCTCTCACCTCCTCCTAATACACAGACATCAGGGACACATACCTCTCACCTTCTCCCTCCGAATACACAGACATCAGGGACACGTACCTCTCACCTTCTCCCTCCGAATACACAGACATCAGGAACACATACCTCTCACCTCCTCCTAATACACAGACCTCAGGGACACGTACCTCTCACCTCCTCCTAATACACAGACATCAGGGACACATACCTCTCACCTTCTCCCTCCGAATACACAGACATCAGGGACACGTACCTCTCACCTCCTCCTAATACACAGACATCAGGGACACATACCTCTCACCTTCTCCCTCCTAATACACAGACATCAGGGACACATACCTCTCACCTTCTCCCTCCGAATACACAGACATCAGGGACACGTACCTCTCACCTCCTCCTAATACACAGACATCAGGGACACATACCTCTCACCTTCTCCCTCCTAATACACAGACATCAGGAACACATACATCTCACCTCCTCCTAATACACAGACATCAGGGACACTTACCTTTTACCTCCTCCTAATACAGAGACATCAGGAACACATACATGTCACCTCCTCCTAATACACAGACATCAGGGACACTTACCTTTTACCTCCTCCTAATACAGAGACATCAGGGACACATACCTCTTACCTCCTCCTAATACGCAGATATCAGGGGCACGTACCTCTCACCTCCTAATACGCAGATATCAGGTACCTGATATCTAATACGCAGATACCATGGACATACAAGTCATAACATTTCATTTGTATAAGGTTTTTTTCTGTATTTTACTAAATGCACATTTTTGTTAATTTCCCTTTTTTTAGGGTTGAAAAGAACTTATTGAATTATTTTTTAACGGATGTGTTATTATAGGGATTGTGTTTAAATTATTCTCACATTGATTACAAAATACACAGTATATTTGTCTTAGATTGTAACTATTAACAGTGTTCCTCCCCCCCCCCCCCAAATAGGAAGTGCAGAGCGGGTAACCCGCGCCTAGCACATCGTGTTCTGTGGGGTCAGAGGGTTTAGGATTGCATAAGGTTTGTAATGCTTGTTTCCTTTATTTAAGGACAGGGGAAGGGAGCAGGATGTTTACAAAGCAGTATTACCCCACCTGGTTATAACACGCAGAGTTATACAGGGGAGGTTACAAAGCAGTGTTACCCCACCTGGGTATAACACGCAGAGTTATACAGGGGGGGTTACAAAGCAGTGTTACCCCACCTGGGTATAACACGCAGAGTTATACAGGGGGGTTACAAAGCAGTATTACCCCACCTGGTTATAACACGCAGAGTTATACAGGGGGGGTTACAAAGCAGTGTTACCCCACCTGGGTATAACACGCAGAGTGATACGGGGGGGGTTACAGAGCAGTATTACCCCACCTGGGTATAACACGCAGAGTGATACAGGGGGGTTACAGAGCAGTGTTACCCCACCTGGGTATAACACGCAGAGTGATACAGGGGGGTTACAGAGCAGTGTTACCCCACCTGGGTATAACACGCAGAGTTATACAGGGGGGTTACCGAGCAGTATTACCCCACCTGGGTATAACACGCAGAGTTATACAGGGGGGTTACAGAGCAGTGTTACCCCACCTGGGTATAACACGCGGAGTAATACAGGGGGGTTACAGAGCAGTATTACCCCACCTGGGTATAACACGCACTTACAACATTTGCAGCATGGAATAGGTAACCACTGTCATGGAACAGGTATACCCCTGTCTACATTTCTGTTTCACCCCCCCTTTTTCCTCGCAGCCCTGCTTGTCAGCTTATTAGTGCCAGCTGTATGTGTTTGGTTCTGCACACAAAACACAGTGCTATTTCCCCTCTCCCAGCAGCTTGCTGTGTTAAAGATGCTACATTATTGATACATGTTGTAGCTTCCCCAGACATTCCTGTGAGTTGCCATGGCAGCCCCAGCCTCTCTCTCAAATGGGCTAGTCTGCTTTCTCCCCCTCTGCTCTGCCCACAGATGGTCTGTCCCCAGACTATCTTACTACCCAGCAGACATTGCTTTTTCCTTTCCACCATTTTCCCTGGATTCGTGAGTACCTCACTGTAACCCCTGTAATGGTGCTCCAGGATTATCTTTTCACCTCCTTTACTACTAAGCGCACACAGAGATTTAGACCTACACCTCTACACAAGCAACTGTATTTATCTGCTTTCCCCAAAATAAAGTAAGAAAAGAAACAGACCTTGTCGTGCTTGGAAAAGAGGGCGAGTTGACACTATCTGAGTTAAGTCATCCTACACGTGACCCTCTGGCTTCCAGAATAGTGAAAAGATATCGTGTGCCTTACAGACACTTACAGGAGCTGCTACTCCAGACTCCATGACAATATAGAGCAGCCTCTACAGCAGTACATGCAAGCAGCATACACAGCTATACAGAGCTGCCTCTACAGCAGACAAAGGAAGCACCTAGTAGCTCAAACTGCACAGCAGCCTGCAGCCTTAACAGACAAGCAGCAGCTCAAACTGCACAGCAGCCTTGCAACAAACAGTGCTTCTTACACAAAACCTAACTGCCTTTTTCTCTGTCTGAGTTCACCCTCTGCACAGCCCTATAGTGAGGAGCCACCTTCCCACCTACCCCTGCGCACGTTCCCCCGGCCAGCGCCATCAAGGGCCACGCCGCCGGACACCCGCCAGGACACGGGTCAGAGCCAACGGACACCTGTGAGTACAGCTCCCCTACGCTGCACGCTGCAGGACACCGCTCGGCATCATCTGAGACAGACGCCCATCGCTGACAAGGTAAAAGACCGCACGCCACACGCACTGGCAAAAGGCCTACACACACCTACAGCATGGCTGAACTCAGAGCCTCAACATCCAGTTGCTTTCCAGGGGGAGCATAAAGGGGAATAGAACAGAAGACAAAACAATCTAAGTGCAGACAGTTTTATAACTAATGTATAAAATCTATGTTCGATCTTGGCTCATAAGTGTTGCCTACTTACAAGATGTAAGTCAAAAACAAGCGGTTTTGACACAATGGTCTCTGCCAGAAGGATTTCTCAACCAGGGATGTGGAGTCTCCAACTCTCAGCTCAGCAGCAGTGTGTATGCAAAAGAAAAGATAACCATAGTGCAGACCAGTACTATAAAAAACTCGACTTTATGGGGTTAAAAATGAACACTTACAATAAAAACAAGTGATTTAAGCATGTATCACAATCATTGTGATCAAGGAGAGAAAGCCTCACCAGACATCACGCAGGAAAGCGATCACTCAGACGCAGAGAACGCCGCGCAACCGCAACAGGCGCGGGCAGGCGCAAGGCCCAAATGGACAGTCACACTGACACAAAAGGCCCGTGAAAAATATGAGACTGACATTGAAGCATACCGCGAAAGGTTAGAGAAGGCCTGGGAGGACACTGGTCGTGAAATATGTAACGTTGCAAGTACTAGTGATCAGGAGAAACAAATAAGGCAAGCTATAGCCCAATTGAGGTCAAGTCACAAACGTTACCAAATGCTGTCACAAACATATCTCGCATACCTAAAAAGAATTAACACGGAGGAAAGCCTCAGCGAACGTGACCAGCAGGAGGCAACTGACCGGGAGTGTGACGGCTTCGTGCAGACCACTGTTACTGAGGCCGAAGACCAGAGAAAGGACCTTTTGCTGGAAACTGCATCACAGCGCTCCAGCACATCCAGACACTCATCAAAGTCAGCAAGATCAGCACAATCCAACGCGTCCAACGCAAGCGCAAGCGCTACCAAGGCGCGAGCCACCGCGGAGGCCGCACGTGCCAGGGCCGAATATGGTCGGAGAGAGGCAACCGTACGGGCAGAAAGAGCGCGCATAGAAGAGGAAGAGCGGAACGCTGCCGCTGCTACCGCCGCCGCTGCCAATGCCGCTGCCGCCGTGCTTAGAAAGGCCGAATTGGACGCGGATCTAGAGGCACTTAATCAAGAGAAGGAAGACGCCGCCGCTATAGCCCAAGCCGAAGTCCTAGAAGCCGCCGTGCAACAGGACGGCGGGGAGCAACCGTACAGACGGATTGCGTCAGAGGATCCAGCCCGACGTACTGAAGACTACGTAAGGAGCCTCTTCAGCGTAAACACCAGCGCACCATCTCAACACGGAGGGAGTGACACCACAGACACTGAAGACTCGCTAGGACCACGAGGAGAAGACGCTGCTCCATCAATGGCACATGCTGCCTGGGATAGCCACAGCCGCAACAGTGATCCCCCATGCGGGAGAAAACAGCCCCTCAAACTAGCCAGCAGCCATCACGCGTCCACGCCAAGGAAGAGGCGACCGCACAGACCGTCCCAGCAACTACCTCAGAACGGGACAAACACGCCGATGCCTCAGGTCTGACAGACATAGCCAAGTACATGGTCCGGCGCGACCTGGTACAACAAGCAGGGCTCATCTGCTTTGACGACCGCCCTGAGAACTACCGGACGTGGAAGTTCACGTTCAAGGACGCAATCGACAGCTTGGACTTCTCAGCAAGGGAAGAGCTCAACCTGTTAGTCAAGTTCCTGGGGAACGATTCCGGAGAGTACGCAAAAAGACTGCGGGCAGCGAACGCGCATTAACCCCAAGTAGGTCTGGACCTAGTGTGGGAAAGGCTGGAAGAATCCTACGGCAGCCCCGAAGCAGTCGAGGATTCGCTCTTCAAAAGAGTCGAAAGCTTCCCCAAGATCACTACTAAAGACTATTCAAAGTTACGAGATCTTGGAGACCTGCTGCAAGAACTGGAGTTCGCAAGGAAAGACCATTCCTTAATAGGTCTCAACGTCCTAGACTCAGCTCGTGGAGTGAGACCCATCCTGGAGAAGCTACCCTTCAAACTCCAAGAAAAATGGATCTCACAAGGTTCCAAATACAAAAGGGAGAAGCAAGTCGTCTACCCCCCATTCTCAGTTTTCTTGAGCTTCATTCGCGAAGCAGCAAGGACGAGGAACGACCCCAGCTTCTTCTTAGGTGCGCAAACCACATACAGTGCAAGCAGCCTGAGGAACGAGAGACCAGCGACGAGATATGGTAACCCCCAAACACCCATCTCGACCCGCAGGACGGACGTGCCTCCCACGACCCAAACTACTCCCGATCAGTCGGTCGCCGGAGACAAGGAACCAAGGGACCCAAACAGGTAATGTCCCATACACAAGAAGCCACACCCACTCAACAAGTGCTTTGGGTTCAGGATGAAGTCCCTAGAGGAACGCAAGAGGTTACTTGGAGAATTCGGGGTTTTCTTCAAGTGCTGCGGTTCCACGACTCACCTAGCCAGGAACTGTAAGGAAGAGAGCAAATGCACAGTGTGCGAAAGTGACAAACACGTGACAGCGTTACACCCAGAGGTGATGACACTCCACCAACTCAAGAACCCATCCTCCGTAGCGGAGCATGGCGGGGAGAAAGAAGAAGGAGAGTCAAAATCCGTCACATCTCAGCGCACTGAGGTATGCGGAAAAGAAGGTGACAAAATGTCCTGCTCCAAAATATGCCTCGTCGCAGTGCACCCCCAGGGACAACCTGAGAAGGCTATTCGGATGTACGCAATCCTCGACGACCAGAGCAACCGATCGCTGTTCAGGTCAGAGTTCTTCGACATGTTTAACATACAAGACGGTGCTTCTCCTTACACTCTCAGAACGTGCGCAGGGCGAATGGAGACCACAGGGAGAAGAGTGAATGGCTACACCATATGCTCAATAGACGGCAAAGTGAACATGCCCCTTCCCACACTCATCGAGTGCAACCACATGGCCACAAACAGGGACGAGATTCCCACACCAGATGTGGCACTCCATTACCCCCACCTCAAAGGAATAGCCAACCACATCCGGCCGGTGGAACAAGACGCCAAGATCCTGCTGCTGCTCGGTAGGGACATCATGAGGGTACATAAAGTCCGTAAACAGCATAACAGACCCCACAACGCACCATACGCCCAAAGACTCGACCTAGGATGGGTGATAGTGGGCAACTCGTGCACCAACAAAGAGCACGGGCAAGACTACGTTGATGCCCGTAGAACGGTGGTGACAGAATGTGGACACACATCTCTCTCTGAACCATGTCTTGGCCATCTCCAAGTGACCGAAGGGCCAAGTGAAGAGAAGAGACAAGGTCATACCCCTGAGACCAACAAAATCATCCTCGCATCAGAGGGATGTGACAATGGCCTAGGATGCTCAGCAATCCAGACAGCTAAGGATGACGAGTCGATTCCACCGAAGGAAGAAAGTAACCTCCCAAAGGTGACCGACAAAGGGATTGTCCAAAAGGTAACGAACGATCAAACAGTCCTCTCGCGAGCAGTGACACGACTAAGACGTACAGTTGTTCCTCTCCACAGAGTATCAAGCGACAAAGCAACCAACTGCCACGGCTGGCATAGCCGCAAAAGTTTGCGCCCCACAGGTGAAGCCACAGTGTCAAAAGGACTGTCCTCTCACACATCCAAAAGGAGACAGCCACAGAGACATTTCATAAAGGGTTTTACTAGGGCAAAAGAGACTGTTCTTCGTTACGTCCGGGGAGACAGAACCTCCCGATGGCAGTCAACAAAGAAACACAAAAGCGTTTCACCAAACTACGCGGAGATGTTCTCGTGCAAGAGAAATGCACCGATGACCTACGGTGCACAGCGTTCCAGACAACAAGGAACGATGACAAGCAAACGCCATCAAGGGAAGATGGAGGATTCCCAAAGTTAACAGTCAAGGAGCTCTCTAGAGACGGACTAAGCAGTTGGGTGACTCCGCTACCATTCCGTTCACAAAGAAGGCGCTTCCAAAACAATGGAGAACATGCCATCTCTAGGTTCACCTCGCACCTCTGCGACCTATAAAGGGAACCAGAGACCAAAAACAACTTTGTGGCCTTCATCCAGAAGATATTCTTTACCGGCCACGCAAAGCCAGCACCTCTAATGAAGAAAGGTGAAGAATGTTGGTACCTCCAATCACCTGGGGCCTACCACCCTCAGGAACCCGATCAAATCCGGGTAATGTTCAACCCCAGCGCTCAGCTTCAGGGAGTCTCCCTGAACGACGCCCCCTTTACTGGACTAGATTCGACAACCAGTCTTCCAGGGACATTAATCCGCTTCCGCAAGGAACCAAAAGCCATCTCCTCCCGCCAAACGCCAGGTGATAGGTTGACAAACTACCATGACTGGCACATCCACGAGGTGATGCACTCTGTAGAGAAAACTGCAGAGACAAAAGGACTGGTTTCTCACAAGGCTAAAAGGAAACAGTGCCAGAGACTCTTACAAAAGACATTGTGTTGCATCAAGCTAACCAAGAGCTGTGCAGCCACCCGGCTTCCCTTACTGGAAGGTTGGCCAAAGAACTTTAACGCCAGTGGTACCGGCCGGTATCACCTTGCTACGAGAATATGGACCTTTGCATTGTTATGTTATGTTTGCATTGCACATATGTTCCACATAGCATATTATATAGTGGTATCTACAGATACCAGACGGGGAGTGTCATGGAACAGGTATACCCCTGTCTACATTTCTGTTTCACCCCCCCTTTTTCCTCGCAGCCCTGCTTGTCAGCTTATTAGTGCCAGCTGTATGTGTTTGGTTCTGCACACAAAACACAGTGCTATTTCCCCTCTCCCAGCATCTTGCTGTGTTAAAGATGCTACATTATTGATACATGTTGTAGCTTCCCCAGACACTCCTGTGAGTTGCCATGGCAGCCCCAGCCTTTCTCTCAAATGGGCTAGTCTGCTTTCTCCCCCTCTGCTCTGCCCACGGATGGTCTGTCCCCAGACTATCTTACTACCCAGCAGACATTGCTTTTTCCTTTCCACCATTTTCCCTGGATTCGTGAGTACCTCACTGTAACCCCTGTAATGGTGCTCCAGGATTATCTTTTCACCTCCTTTACTACTAAGCACACACAGAGATTTAGACCTACACCTCTACACAAGCAACTGTATTTACCTGCTTTCCCCAAAATAAAGTAAGAAAAGAAACAGACCTTGTCGTGCTTGGAAAAGAGGGCGAGTTGACACTATCTGAGCTAAGTCATCCTACACGTGACCCTCTGGCTTCCAGAATAACCACCTTTCTCCGTGGGAGCCCGATCGGCACTTCCCAAGGATGTCTGTAAGTGTAACACCTGCAATGTACTATATGCAAAGCTCATATTCAAACTAAAATGGGGATTTGGGGGATTTTATTCCATATACATAAACCGGCTCCAAAAACAGATTGTAAGCTCACTAGGGCAGGGGCTCTGTCTGTAAAAAACGTCTCTACCGGATACTGCGTACCGCGCCCTATACTGTCATTGTGACGCGCCGAGTCCCATTGGGAGAAAAGCACTATATGAAATAAAGTTCGTTCTCTCTCTCTCTCCCCTCATTTGCATGTCTTAGACAGGTCTGCAACCCGCCTTTCACCATTATCACCCAACTTTCACTGCAGCAAGGGATTCTGGGAAATTACATGCAAATGAGCACACAGTGCCACCTTTTGCTTCAAAACCATTTGACATGGTCCCCTATAAGCTTAAACTTGCTGCATTACACAGCTTTGAGCACAGCCTGGGTTAAGATGCATAGCCAGTAAACTTACCCACAGACAGCCGTTTCTATATATCTCTATATATATAATCTCAGAGCTGTGTGTGTGGGGGGAGGGGAGTTAGTACAGGAGCAGCAGAGCTGTGGGGGGAGGGGAGTTAGTACAGGAGCAGCAGAGCAGTGTGCGTGGGGGGAGGGGAGTTAGTACAGGAGCAGTAGAGCTGTGTGTGGGGGAGGGGAGTTAGTACAGGAGCAGCAGAGCTGTGTGCATGGGGGGAGGGGAGTTAGTACAGGAGCAGCAGAGCTGTGTGCATGGGGGGAGGGGAGTTAGTACAGGAGCAGCAGAGCTGTGTGCGTGGGGGGAGGGGAGTTAGTACAGGAGCAGCAGAGCTGTGTGCGTGGGGGGAGGGGAGTTAGTACAGGAGCAGCAGAGCTGTGTGTGTGGGGGGGAGGGGAGTTAGTACAGGAGCAGAGAGCTGTGTGTGTGGGGGGAGGGGAGTTAGTACAGGAGCAGCAGAGCTGTGTGTGAGGGGGAGGGGAGTTAGTACAGGAGCAGCAGAGCTGTGTGTGTGGGGGAGGGGAGTTAGTACAGGAGCAGCAGAGCTGTGTGCGTGGGGGGAGGGGAGTTAGTACAGGTGCAATAGAGCTGTGTGTGTGGGGGGGAGTTAGTACAGGAGCAGTAGAGCTGTGTGTGGGGGGGGAGGGGAGTTAGTACAGGTGCAGTAGAGCTGTGTGTGTGGGGGGGAGGGGAGTTAGTACAGGAGCAGTAGAGCTGTGTGTGTGGGGGGGAGGGGGGTTAGTACAGGAGCAGTAGAGCTGTGTGTGTGGGGGGAGGGGAGTTAGTACAGGAGCAGCAGAGCTGTGTGCGTGGGGGGAGGGGAGTTAGTACAGGTGCAGTAGAGCTGTGTGTGTGGGGGGGGAGTTAGTACAGGAGCAGTAGAGCTGTGTGTGTGGGGGGGAGTTAGTACAGGTGCAGTAGAGCTGTGTGTGTGGGGGTGGGAGGGGAGTTAGTACAGGAGCAGTAGAGCTGTGTGTGTGGGGGGGAGGGGTGTTAGTACAGGAGCAGCAGAGCTGTGTGGGGAGGGGAGGGGGGGTAGTACAGGAGCAGCAAAGCAGGATTAAGATGTAGTGACACAGTGTGTTTGCTCTGGCTCTGTACAGTAATAAAGGATTAATGTGACCTCATTACATAATGCCGATGACGCAGGGCGTATACGAGGACACCTCAGACTGTCTGTGAGTGCGTATCACAACCTGCATTTTGGGCTCTTGAAACGGTGTCCTGAGAAGGGCCTTTAGTGTGACCCGCTCTGCTAATCCCATACTACAGGCGGTCCTCCTGTCCCACAAATGGCATATCGGACGCTTTATAATACGCACCAATGGGCAGTTCTCCGGCGCTTTATAATACGCACCAATGGGCAGTTCTCCGACGCTTTATAATACGTAACAATGGGCAGTTCTCCGACGCTTTATAATACGTAACAATGGGCAGTTTTCCGACGCTTTATAATACGTACCAATGGGAAGTTCTCCGACGCTTTATAATACGTAACAATGGGCAGTTCTCCGACGCTTTATAATACGTAACAATGGGCAGTTCTCCGACGCTTTATAATACGTAACAATGGGCAGTTCTCCGACGCTTTATAATACGTAACAATGGGCAGTTCTCCGACGCTTTATAATACGTAACAATGGGCAGTTCTCCGACACTTTATAATACGTACCAATGGGCAGTTCTCCGACGCTTTATAATACGCACCAATGGGAAGTTCTCCGACGCTTTATAATACGCACCAATGGGCAGTTCTCCGACGCTTTATAATACGTAACAATGGGCAGTTCTCCGACGCTTTATAATACGTAACAATGGGCAGTTCTCCGACACTTTATAATACGTACCAATGGGCAGTTCTCCGACGCTTTATAATACGCACCAATGGGCAGTTCTTCGACGCTTTATAATACGCACCAATGGGCAGTTCTCCCACGCTTTATAATACGTAACAATGAGAAGTTCTTCGACGCTTTATAATACGCACCAATGGGCAGTTCTTCGACACTCTCATCCAGCGCTTTGTTAGAAAAACTTCAACAATGTAATATTCAGGATTCAGGTTTGCAGTTCAAATCTGCAGTCTTTATTTCTTCAATCGGCTCAGTGATTTAGCGAGGACACAACGTACAAAATACTTCTATTCAAGGTAGCAAGTATCTAAGAAGACAGTGGCTTATTCCTGCGACAGCTACTTTTTATACCCTTAGATCAAAGCGATATTAATCACTGGCTCAGCTAACTCGCTTTTGCCAACTAAATTACGTACTTGTTTTTCTGTTATTGTTATCAAGTACCTTATTTTAAGAACATTAGGAACTTACAAAAACAAGTCTTATCATTAAAATGTGCGTCATACTGTGACGATGACCATCAATTAAAGGCAGGTTGCCCAGCAAAGTAACCCCCGATTCATCAAATGTGTTTTTAAAGTGTCAGCTCTGCGGTCTAGGGCTGACTGCAGTTTTATAAAGGCTGCTAGCCTGTGTTTAAGGGGTTAATTGGAAAAGTACCCCTGGGATTGGGAAAATACAATTTAAAGCACAGATCAAAAGCTTAGCCAATTAACAGTATAACGTTCCTTAGGAATGTCCTAGTGTTCTAATTTTTTGTATCCAAACGATTAAGAGACATCTAGACTGATAGGATTTTATTCATGCATAAACGGGCATAGCCCTTGTGTAGGTACCTTTACAGTTATGTGAGGTGGGGGGATTTACATGAGAGGCAGGGGACAGCAGATACATTCAAAGGTTCACCCTGCTTGGTTATGACCCACCATACCATGGGGGCAGGCAGGCATAACCAAATCCCTGGCTTCTAAGGGACCATGGGGAGATGCACTCCAGGAAGTACACAAAAAGTCAGAGCTTCAAAGGGGTTAACCAGCTGGCCATCAACTGGGGGGATATTCTGACAAGAGCCAGATATTCTGTGACTGAGCAAAGGGGGTTTGGCCAGGCATGCTATGCAGGGGGGGCGTGGGACGTTCACATAGGCCCCTTAGTTTGCCCTGAAGCTTGTTGCCCGGTTACCAAGACTACTGGCAATCTTGCAATGGGGCAGAATTTGGCTCCACGCCCAGATTGGGTTTTGAAGGAATTAGAAGCTGGTGCGGGCGCATGGGGAGGGGATTCTCTGCTGTAACATCAGGAAGGAGCGGGCGGGGGTTAAGAGGAGTTTTATCACCATCACAGATTTGTACCCCGCTCAGGATTTCGTTAGATCTAAGGACTTGGAAACTAATTCTGCAAGGGCAGAACGAAATTCTTTAATTTGGCTGAAATATAGGGGTGGCAAGTTGCGCCCCCAGCCAAAAGACTGTCCTGTTGCCTAAACTTTCAGTCCAGAAACCTGTTATTTCATTGGAATATGTGTTGATTTGTGATATTTTGGTAATTCGGGCTGTGTGTGTTCTTTATGTGAATAAACCCAATTTATTTTATTTCATGCTTTTATTCAATCAAAGGATCCAGATGGTAAAAGGTGTTAAAAAAGCTTGGTGACACTGTGACGGTAACTCTGTGACAGGCTATTAATAATACACACCAAAAATATAACTGGGTTGAACTGAACACGACTAGATATGATAAAATATAATTAATTCCTTGAAAAAGGTGAACACACGAGATTATACAAATAACAGACAAAATATGCACTTACTTAAAGTTGGAATTATGAAATAATCACGAATCTTGATTAGCAGTTCATACAGCGATCTCAGAATGACACAAAGACACGAAAGACAATAGCCATAGGCTGAGCCTGGTTCTTATACAATTATTTCCCATTGAACACAACCTAAACCCAGCCCCTCTCATAAATCAGTGGTGAGGTTGACAGTTTTCCCCAGAGTAAAACTCCTCCCACCCAAGGACGTTTAAAAACTGCTTTTCCTATCTAAATAACTTCAGTTCAGTAGTACTTACTGGCACGCGAGACATAATACATTCCGGCGCGCATGACGCTCCCAATAAGACTAAATATTACTGTGTAATACTAAAATTAAGAGAGATATTAATATCTGTCTCTTAGGACCTGCTAGACATCATGTGTCTGTAATCGTTATTTGCGGCTCGGTCCCCCGGTTACACATGTAATTTTTAGCACGTTCAGCCGAGGACATCTCATAATATTCTTATATTTAATAAGGTCACTCATTCTGATATCTCCTTGGGTAACCGCACCCCTGGCCTCCATAACCCCTTGTCAAGCAATCATTTGAAGCTGGGCCGCTTGTGTAGCGAACATTTGTCACAGGTGCTATATTTCACACCCAATGCTCCAGACATTGCCCTTACCTGTCTCTACCAGCAATATGTGTTAACATACCCCAATCCCCCTCTGTACTTTTCACACCCAACATCAATCAAGCCTTTTGAAGCCCAGAGATTTCTGAAAAGACACCACACACATTTGTATTTTCCTAAACTGTAGCTCATTAACCCCTTAAGCCCCAGTGTGTGTGTGGTGCAGACACTGGCACAGAAACAATACATTTATACAGGGGAATAAACAGTTGGATGGATGAAGCAAGGCAAAAACACATTACTGGACCCCAGTCCAGTTAACCCCTTGCTTCCCAGGTGAGAGTAGAGGGTGGCCAAATGGGGTGTAACCCCTTTAATCCCGGGCCAAATCCTCTCTCTCATGACAGACACCTACTACTTGGTTTCAATTTGTCCCTGATACCAATAACATTGTATACTATTAATTTCAAACTGCCAACAAGATTCCTTAGGAGAAAAACAATTTAAAACATCTTAATCTATTGTGTGCTGAATGAAATATATATACCAATGGGCAGTTCTCTGATGCTTTATAATACGTACCTGTGAGGGTAGGGGTAGATGTGACTGCTTTTAATAAAGGTCAAGCCCGCCATTACCCCGTCAGTAATACATCTGTAAGCCAGGCTCCCGCACTTCA